>NC_037677.1:24462682-24567731 GCF_003255815.1 Theropithecus gelada | reverse complement strand
CCAATGAGTTTCTTCACAGAATTGGAAAAAACTGCTTTAAAGTTCATACGGAACCAAAAAAGAGCCCGCATCTCCAAGACAATCCTAAGTCAAAAGAACAAAGCTGGAGGCATCACGCTACCTGACTTCAAACTATACTACAAGGCTACAGTAACCAAAACAGCATGGTACTGGTACCAAAACAGAGATATAGACCAATGGAACAGAACAGAGTCCTCAGAAATAATACCACACATCTACAGCCACCTGATCTTTGACAAACCTGAGAAAAACAAGAAATGGGGAAAGGATTCCCTATTTAATAAATGGTGCTGGGAAAATTGGCTAGCCATAAGTAGAAAGCTGAAACTGGATGCTTTCCTTACTCCTTATATGAAAACTAATTCAAGATGGATTAGAGACTTAAATGTTAGACCTAATACCATAAAAACCCTAGAGGAAAACCTAGGTAGTACCATTCAGGACATAGGCTTGGGCAAAGACTTCATGTCTAAAACACCAAAAGCAATGGCTGCACAGTACATTCTTTATAAATGTTAGCCAACCTCCATAGCACTTTGTATGCTTGCAATTATTATTTATGATTGTTTGTTTGTATGGATCTTCTATGCTAGACTGTAAGTTCCATGAGGGCAGAAATCAAATTAGTGTCGTTCACCACTGTCTCAAGTGCCATAACAATGTTTATAATAAAGGCATTTAAAAAGTATTTGTAGTTTGCTTTCAAAATCTAAATTTCAGCTGGGCGTGGTGGCTCATGCCTGTAATCCCAGCACTTTGGGAGGCCAAGGCGGGCGGATCACGAGGTCAGAAGATAGAGATCATCCTGGCTAACACGGTGAAACCTTGTATCTACTAAAAATACAAAAAGAAATTTGCCAGGCATGGTGGCAGGAACCTGTAGTCCCAGCTACTCTGGAGGCTGAGACAGGAGAATGGTGTGAGCCCAGGAAGCCGAGCTTGCAGTGAGCGGAGATCGCACCACTGCCCTCCAGCCTGGGCGATAGAGCGAGATTCTGTCTCAAAAAAAAAAAAAAAGAAAAAAAGAAAAAGAAAAAAAAAAAGAAAAAAAATCTAAATTTCTTCTCATTCTACAATACCCAAGCACTTGCCTTCCATCATTCTACCATGATTTTTCATGTTTCCATGGATTTCTTTGCACATGTTCTTCCTTTGGAATAACATAGTATTTCCCACTTTGGCCACCTGATGGATTCATGCTCATCCTTTGAGTCCTAGGGTTGCTCTCGGTGAGCCTTTGGCAGCCTATTCTCCACTTCAGGCAGAAGATTGTTTTCTCCTATGTGCCACTGTAGTACATTGTACATGCTTTTACTGTAACACCTGGAATGCTGTACTAAAGTTATTTGGTTGCTATTAATTACAATAACTAAATTTATTGGATGTCTTTCCTTTCACTTTGTCAAATATGTATGTATGAGTACACATACAAATGTATATAAATGTATATGAAGTTGTATTTAATCTCCAAAGTCATCCTAGAATATGTATTATTCTAATTTTACAGCTGAGAAAACTGAGACTCAGAAATTTTAAGAAATTAATATAGATTACCTATGAATTAATAATTTGGAGTGATGAATTACTAATGCAAGAGCACCCTGAGGCAAGGGCTGTGACCTACTTGTGCATCTCATTGGTAAGGCTGTTTTGGTGGTTCAAGTTCATGGTTGCTGGTTTCATCACTAACTTACCTTAACACCCTTAAGAAAGATTTAGATGAATTCTATAGTTTGCCAGGCAATCTCATCTTCCTTCAGGAATGGAAAATTCCAGATAGAACCTGGTTACTCATGAAACTCTTCATAGTATCTGAAAACCTTCTTGGATGTTTAGATTCTAAGTCTAACTTTAATTTGTTTTATGTTTTACTTCATTAACTCATTTCATTGTAAGCAGTCCTAATTAAAAAATGAATAGAGGTTGAATTAAAATGAATACTTTTAATTCTTATTAGGGAATGTCTATTATCATACATACTATAATCAACTTATTTTTAGAATCAAATAAAAACTGCATATGCCATAATGACTCAGTTATGTGCTTTAGTTTCTTTTGTTTTTCATTTGTGACAGATGAATTTCATAAAAAGGGGGTACAGAATTTAAAGTAGGTGGCACTACAAATTGACTAGTGATTATTCTCAATTCACCATTGTCATGTATTTTTGTTATTTATCTAGATTTGAAAGAATGAACAGACACATGATACTTTTTAAAGCTGCATCTTTCTCTCTCTTTGACAAATAGTGAGTTTTACAAATGCTCTCAGCTAAATCCATATAAATCCTTCTCCACACCAAACCACTAAATTAAAAATTAGATTATGTTCTCGACATGAAGTTTTACAGTATATCTACATGTAAATGTAATTGAAAAACTTATCGTAATCAATTTTCAGCTTTGCATTTCTTCCTTTCCTCTCTATCCCCTCCTTTTCCACCTCCCTCTTTCCCTCCCTTTCTCACTCCCTCCCTCCCTTTCCTTTCTTTGCCCTTCCTTCACTTACTTCACTCTTCTCTGTTTTCTTCTTTTCTCTCTTCTCTGCTCTCTTCCTTTAAAAAAAATTATTGTCTTCTCTTTTCTTTTCTTTTATTTTTCTTTTTTTTTTTTTTTAATAATCTCTACTTCCCAGAAGGAAAGGTGAAAGCTAGATGCTCTGATTTCCAAAAAGAAATGGCTCAATTTGGGTCAAGGCTGTGGGATTCCACTTCAGAGGCAGGCTTTCGCTTCCAGTTTCTTCACTCCATACACACTCCATATCCTCCCTCCACACTCACTCCCACCTCCCCAAGTAGATGAAACTGTGTTTTCTCAGAAGGTAATCTTTCCAGTTCTGATTATAATGTGTGATTGACAGGCATCATTAGACCGCATAATACCTGGGAGTCCTGAAGTATCGGTTGCGTATCTTTTACAGTATGCTTGTAATGTTAATATCTGTTAATAAATAAAATAATAAATTCATAATTTAATGTATCCTGAATCACAACGTCTTTTATATACATCTGAAAAATGAGACATAAATGGTCAAGATATGTTTTTAATTTAAACTAGAATGATTGCTTGGTGTGGTTTCTTGAGCGTTTTTAACTGCTTATGATAACCCTGTGACTCCACAGAGATTGATGAGCTGCAGGTTATACACTACTTCCAGAGAGTTTGGGGATTTACTGTCTAGCTCATCTAGTTCTGCTTTTTAAAAGGCATGTAGGACTTAAACCATCAAACAAAATCAAGAATGGATTAGAAAATGGGATTTGTTTCCATGCAAGCTGTATCAAATGCCAATCCAGCGGATTTTCCCTAAGCTTTGTAATATACCTGCAGAACATGATCATATTTAGGGTTCTTGTTCAGGACCCTATGATTAGAATATGTTCTGTTGAACTGCTGCACATACTTAGCTTCACACTTTATACAGGTATAGCTGTGAAGATTAAGGACATGTGATCCTTCCTCAACTTGGTAACTGAAAAAGATCTCAAGGGTGGTATTGTATGATCTGTCAATCATACATTATAATTCAGAACTGGAAAGATTATCTTTTGAGAAAAGAGCTTCATCTACTTGGGGAGGTGGGAGTGAGTATGGAGGGAGGGTGTGGAGGGTACAGGGAGTGAAGAAACTGGAAGGGTAGGTCTGCCTCTGAAGTGGACTTACTTTTACTTTGTCTAACTCTTGCTAATGAAAAGCTAATTTTGACTTGTCTTTAAATTGGATGAGCTGCTGGGGAAGCTTCTTTTGTGAAATTCAGGAGGTATGGAGTGGGAGAAATGGGTGAGAGGACCCCCAGCTGCAACCAACCTCAAGATTGACCAGCTATGATTAAAACAATAGGGACCAGGTGTGGTGGCTCATGCCTGTAATCCCAGCACTTTGGGAGCCCGAAGCAGGCAGATTTCCTGAGTTCGAGACCAGCCTGGCCAACATGGTGAAACCCAGTTTCTACTAAAAACACAAAAAATGAGCCAGGCATGGTGGTGGGCACCTGTAATCCCAGATACATGGGAGGTTGAGGCAGGAGAATCATTTAAACGTGGGAGGCAGAAGTTGCAGTGAACCAAGACCACACCACAGAACTTCAGCCTGGGTGACTGACCAAGACTCTGTCTCAAAAAAAAAAAAAAAAAAAACATATATATACACACACACACACGCGCGCACGCACACACACACACACATATATACACATGTATATATATGTGTATCACATATATATACGTGTGTGTGTATATATATGTCACCAAGTTTTCCTGGTTGGTGCACACTACCCTGTATTTTCTCTACTAGATAAGATATGCCTGCCAGTAAAATTTAAAATTTGACTATTTCCTTCATTGCAGAAAGTTCTGTTGGATTGGCTGGTCTATTGGTATCTACTATTTGGTTTGTCTGGTTTTAGGTATTGAAGATATTGTAGTAAGCAAAACAAAGCCAATAACATACTAGGCACTGAAAATACTAATAATGAGTATTTAATAGGTCTTAGTTTTAGTTACCATCATCGTCTACTGAATACCAACTCTAAGTAGTATACTGTACCAGGAACTGTGGAGATTTTATAAAGTAGTTTAGTATGCAGTTTGTGTCCTCTAAGGTTTACAATCTTTGTGGGAAGATAGAACATCTGTCTTAATATTATAGGACAAACAGCAAAACAAGTCAATTACTCTACTACATATTTCCAAAGACATTGATTAATCTAGTCATTTCAGGCGCAAACTCATGATAGGTCACCCTATATTGTAATGGGGACAAAATTATTCTGTTCAAATGAATTGGCACCATAAGTATCAAATAAGTGCTCTGAAAGTTCAGAAAGAGGTTACTTTTGGCCAGGCACAGTGGCTCATGCCTGTAATCACAGCACTTTGGGAGGCTGAGGTGGGAAGATCACCAGAGGTCAGGAGTTTGACACCAACCTGGCCAACATGGCAAAACCCTGTCTCTGCTAAAAATACAAAAATTAGCCAGGCATGGTGGCACACGCCTGTAATCCCAGCTACTTGGGAGGCTGAGGAGAATCGCTTGAACCCAGGAGGCAGAGTTTGCAATGAGCCTAGATCACACTACTGTATTTCAGCCTGGGAGATAGACTCCATCTCAAAGAGGTCACTTTGATGAAATGGTCAGGACAGGCATCAGAATGTATGCCTTTAAGAATAGGAAGAATTTTGATTAGAAATAATAAGGAAAGGTCAGCTTCCTGCTGATAGAATGAATGGATGGTACTAAATGTAGGGAAATGGAATAAGCGAAGTTTGTATCATGTACTTTGTGTTGGATTCTTATGTAATAAGATATAAAAATTTTTATTTCAAATATGCATATCATAATTTACTATTAACAATTGATCAATCAGTAAAAATCTCTTAATTTGGAGTAGAGCTACATTTCGGAAGAAATTCCTTAAAATTCTTTAGTCTTGAATCAATATGTACCTATGTACCTTCATGAAGATGCCCAATTGATTTGGACCAACTTTCTCAATAGCTTATTTACCTATCATTGGCTGCTAAGGTGTTGATTCAGAGAATACCTTCCTTAAGATGGATTCCTCTTGTTTTCATTAAGAGGGTGAGGAAAGTGGTGATTTCTGAACATAATTGAATTATGACTACTTTTGGTTCTAAGGAAATTTCCTAAAGAGCTTTTATTTTTCTATGTAATTTTTAATTCAATTATGACCAAATGTTGAATTTTTACTTTGATTTTCTTTTCTTTTGAGACAGAGTCTTGCTCCGTCTCCCAGGCTGGAGTGCAGTGGTGCAATCTCTGCTTACTGCAACCTCTGCTTCCCAGGTTCAAATGATTCTCCTGCCTCAGTCTCCTGAGTAGATGGGATTACAGGCATAAGCCACTGTGCCCGGATAATATTTTATATTTTTAGTAGAGATGGGGTTTTACCATGTTGGCCTGGCTGGTCTCGAACTCCTGACCTCAGGTGATCTGCCCGCCTCAACCTCCCAAAGTGCTGGGATTACAGGTGTGAGCCACCGTGCCTGGCCCTTTTACTTTGATACTGAATAAGAGAACTCTGTTCTACTTCTTTATATTGTTATGTGGTTTGCTGGACCTCAGTAAACTTAAGTTATACAACTAACTTCTGAATTTGGTACAACTGAATTCTCACAGCACTAGGATAGTTGCTGGACAATTTAAATACATTTTTCTATATCTAGACCCATTAGTTGAGACACTCCAATGAGGCATTTTAAAAAGTGTCTTGTAGTTTTAGTTGGGCACCTATTCCCTGTATCTACTTAACAAATATTGGCTGAGTGAGTAAATGAATGGCTTAAATGAGTGAAATGTTTCTATAAACTAAATATGGCAATTTAATGAGAAAATTACCAATTCAAATGACCTCTCAGTAGGCATGTAGTTTTGTGAAATCTGCAGGAAAACCCAAAAGAGGAGGTAGCAGCTTTTAATAGCATAAAATGACCTAGGCCACGCTTCGGGTAATTAATTCACAGATGTAGACAAACATTGGCAGTAGACCTGGTGAATCTTCATTTCATTAAACAGTATCAGAAGCTAGATGGAAGGCACCAGATGCTGAAATAAATTTTCAAAATCTAGGTGGTGTAAAAACTGGTTATTAATTTCATGGAAAATATGTGCCATGAATTAGAATAATAGACTTAAAAAACTTTAGAAATTATACAGTAAAACAAATCTCATTATTTTCTGAGTGATTGAATTCCTTAGAGAAAACTGGATTGAAAGTAAGATTTGTCCATATAATTTTTGATCTCCTTTGTCTATGCTAACAGGAAAGTGATGTGGAAAACATTAATGTTAGGAAATTTATTTATTAGAACTGTTAACAGAAACTTTGAGGATGACTTTTGGATAATCCCTTGGCCATTGTCTCTCTTCAAATAATGCTTTCCTTTACTTGATTTGAAACATTTTACATTTAGACTGGATTTTCCTTTATTTAAGATTAATATCAGAATAATGTGTGGAATAAAAATTATTTATTTTAGTTCAATAACTTGAGTGTGCTTTTTTTTTTTCCAATTTTATCAATATGTAGAGTCCTCCAGTTATATTCAAGGAATCTCAGAGAACATATATCATGTGATCAGTTTTAAGGTTCATCCAAATAGAAATAAATGTTTTAGATCTGCATATTTTCCTTATTGCCTCTTTCAGAAATGAGTTCATTACCTAACTTATTGCTAAAATACTCAGTTCCTGACCATATCCCTTTACATGCCAGATTTGGAATTCGCAGGCCTGGTAACATGGCAGGCCCTAGGCATAGTTCACAAAACTGAAATAAAGACAGAAGCATACAGCACCAGACAATGGTTCCTCCTGCTACTACATCAAGTGCAATCTTGTCACCGTGGCCCTTAATGCCATCTGCACGGATTCTAGTTAATTTAACCAACGAATCTCCCTGTCTTTACAAGGTATTCTGTCGTTCACATACGTCATATCAATCCCTTTTTCCAGCTCTTTACTTATGTTCACCTGGCCTGGAATGTTTCTTTACTCTTGTAAAATTTACCTGTTTTTCAAAGCCCAATTCAAGACCTGTCACCTCACTGGTCATCAATAGAACCAAGCTATAATTGGCTATAAAATGGAAGGAGTTTTCTGTATTATGTTATTCAGCTTGGTCTTTAATCCTGCATTCTGCTTGTAAATTACTGCGTATGTTTCAAAGTCCATCACAAGTGAATCTTTTTGGAAGGCCTTTCCCACAATGCTATCCCTCATATGAAGTTCTTTAGCAAAAGAGTCTATTAAAGTTAGTTGAATGCCTGTGATCTGTCATTCTGTATTTGACTTTCAAGCATTTTTCCAAACTCAGTTAGATATCAACTGCCCTGGAAAGACATGTTTTTATCCCAAAGGAACATTCCCTTAATATAAGTTCTTATAGCATGCAGTATGTTTTCACAGCACATATACTTTTATTTAATTGTGTCTCCAATCTTTTATATTGTGCTTTTTTAGCTGCACTGTGTTACTTGTTCATTACTGTGTCCCTAATACCAGCCACAGATATGATGCCTGAACTAAAATGGGTAATCAATAAAATTGCATGTTTGTTGGATGTCTCAAACTGCGAGTCCTCCATCTCCAGTAAGATTAGGCTACTAGAGAGTTTCCTTTATGTGTCCTTTGTGTTTAGCATAGAGGCTTATATACAGAAGACATAATAATTATGTATTTCCTTTTTCTAAGAGACTCTAGCTAAGTAGGAAAAGAGACAGGAAATGCTAATAATATTAGAGGAGATTTAATGGACAGTAGATATTTCCAGGCTTTTGGGGGCCTATTTTTTTTCTGGGTCCCAACAATTTTAGCCTTGCCTCATCCACTTAGAAAAAGAGTCATCCTTTCTATCCACATGTTTATAGGCATTTCATTATTTAATTGTCTAGGTTTGCAAAAGTAAATAAACCCCCTTGCTTGGTTAATAACCAGAAGACGAGTGGATGACCCCACTCTGCTGTTACCACTGCTCTCTCATCCTTCATGTATTCAGTAGCTATTTTATCTCATCATGTATTTCTCAGTCATTTCCTGAGACTGCTCCAATTCTCAAGTAATACCAGTGATAGCCTAGGGCAGGAGCCACCTTAGGAACCACTGCCTTTTCTTTTTCTTTATTCTTTATAGGGTCCTTTTCTCTCCATCAGATTTTAAGGTAGGAGTATCACACTTAATGCTAGAAGTTAACAACTCTATAGTGCTACCTATGTGGATATACTTAATATCTTAGAATGCAGAAGGTGAAATCCAACAAGATCGGGGAAGGAGTATAGAAATCTAGAGGAATCTAGAAGTATCCACTGTCACTTGCTTTCTCATTTTCTGTCTTCAGCCCTTTATAGTGGCCAAAGTGCAGACCCCAAAGCAGGTCTGAGTCCTTACTCTGTACCTCAGGTTTAGCCTCAGATATGCCAGACAGTCCAGTCCCCAGCTCTGAAATAGAGCTCGAGGACTTGGGGTACTCTTGACCCTAAACACTATCCTGATACATATTGGAGGGTTATGACAACAATGATCAGTGAAAAAGGTTTGATACTCCTTACAATGGAAACAGTAATTATCTTGGGGTTCTTATCTCTTTGTATCTTAGACGTTTTTTTTAATTCTTGAAGCCAGTGGCTTGGTACTTAACCTCCTTTTTCCTGGATTTCTGGTTTATTTAACCAGAGGTGCATGTTTCTTTTGGCAGGCACAGATGATGCTGGTCACTTGGTTGGATTAATGCTACAGTTCTCAGTAAAGCTTTCAATAACATGCTGTGCTGAACGGCTCCTTGGGCATTACTTATCCCAGTCATTGCTTCAGAATTCTTCTTATTCCCAAGTTGGACTTTCTCCCAACTACTAAATTTGTCCATTGCTCCTGGAGAACATTGAAAACGTCTTTGTCTATCACGATGCTCAAAGGAATGCCAGTTCACCTGAAGGGGAAGTAAAGGAGGAGCCCAACAGGGGGATTAGTGTGCATTTGTTAACAAATAACGTGTTCTTCTATGGAGAAGAGGCCCATGATAGGTCAGGTCTTTAAGGGTGGGCCTGGCCCAGGCCATGTCTTCTGTCAGTGAATCCTATGGTGAGTCATAGGATCATGGGATTTGATTATTTCTTTGTATTAACATATGATAGCATGTTCAGAGAAGAGGAAGAGAGGATTAAAAAAAAACCCAACTCCTAAATAGTAACCTAGAAACTGTTTATCTATTTTTGGAATATGACCTATTCTTCACATGAAACTGAATTCTAGTTCTGTTGTGTATGTGTGTGGTGGGGGGGTGGGTGTAAGACTGTGCTTCTCAACCTTGATTTGTGATGTCATTGACAATCTCCAGGGTTGTGGTAAAGTTCCTTTTAAAAATATCATAAAAGTTTAAACATTTTCCTTATTAAACTCCTGCCATGGAACTTTTTAAAGAGAAGATAAAGGTGCAGTTTAATTAATCTCAACATAGTGTAACTTCTCTCCTGAGACTTTGGAAATCACGTTTTCAACATAATCTAACTTCTATTAAAAATACCGAAAAGGATGGGAAATAATGCTAATTGTGCAATCAATACTTAATCTTGAAAACACTGAAGAACTATTTCAGATATAGGTAAAAATTATGAAATCTTTTATAATAGTTATTTTGTTATTAAATTAGGCATTATTTGTTATTATTGAAAGATACTCCAAAGCTAATTTGAATCTTTGCTACAAAATAGAATTTTGCTTCTGTTTCCTCCAGTTTTTCCCATTAGAAGCAGGAAGGGCTACTATTGGCACATAGCCATGTCACCCCTTATGACAAATCTATTCTAAGTTGATACAAGTTTTGAGGATCAGTCCTTTAATAAAGATGGTGAATGAGTTTCCTAAACCCATATAAAGTTTTTAACCTACTCTGTCCTTGGGAAAAGCTCATTTACAGTGATTTTAAAAATAGCTGTGAGGGCTTGTTCTTTCTGAGCAAGTAGTGATGCCAAATTTGATAGTCATTGTAGAATACAAATCATAGAAATATAAATATTATCCTTGAAAGCCGTGACACCTTTGCAAAGAGAGAGACTTAACTATATAAAGTGATTTCTGCATTATTTTGTGTGTATCAGCCAATAATAAATCATCACTGTTTCTTGGTTTGTGTTACATGCTTTTCCCCCCTAAAAACTGGACTCAGTTTTAATTTTGAAAATGATTTTTCAAATCTCCAATCAGAACTTTTGAGACCGAGGCACCACCAATTGGGAAATTAAGTGTTAAAGCTTTAATATTTACTGTTAGATCAATTAAGTATGTAAAAGCTGATGAGCTGAGCATGATCAGGGAATAGAATGATGAGAGACATGGCACCTGACTGCAAGGAGCTTGACGTTTCATTGGTGGTGGGGATAGGAAGCATATATGGAGCAAACGATGCTTAAGCAATGAGTGATCAGTAAAGAAACTCCTAAATACTAGATCTAGCTTTTAAAGCAATTAATAGTGACTCCTTCAGAAACAAGATTGTTCTTGCAAGTTAAACAGTCACTGCTTTATGCAGTTGATTGATAAGAAGGATTTTTGGGTGTGGCACTAGCAAGCATGAGATCCTTTTCATAGTGCTTTTATTATGGTCTAATATGTTCAGGATAGGCACTCCAGTCAATTAATGAGGGAATTGTGTATGCTTATTAACAGGTATTGAAGAGATTAATAGGTATTAATCTAAATTAACAGATTCTTCTGAAATCATTCCATTGGAAGCCTCAGATGCTTTGGTGAAAGTCAACAGTGCCTTTTTAGCTAACTTGGAGGTTTTGAGGAATGTGTAACAACAGTCGTACCAGAAAAGATCCAATTTGTTTTCCCACCATTCATTTCAGCACTGGCTGGAGCCATGCTTCTCTTCCTGAGAAGGTCATTTGTACTCTGACATCCCATTGAGATGACAGTCTATTTTTTATGATTTTAAAATTGATGTTGCATCAACTATCTTATCAAATATCTTGGAATCCTGAACTGAGTCTTGTGCACAATAATTTCTTCAACAACCTATCATGGTTTTAAAATTCAATTTATTCTTTAGAATAATGGGGCAGGGGTCCCTCTGAGGAATTACTTGTTGGAGCTAATACTAGGAGATACTATATTCGTGCTTAAAAGAGCTATGAAATGTCACTCTCAGATTCATGAAAAGCTTAAATAAGTGGAATCCTAACTGGGATTCCACCTTTGACTCCGAGATCGGAAGGAGATTGGAAGGAATAGTTAATTATTATTGGTAATGTCATTCAGAGTCTTCTTTGACATAGGCAGAATATAATTATCTAAAGTATGCTTTATTTTACAAGCCTGCTGTAAAAAAAAAAGCTATTGTTAAGATGTGACAATTTTTTCCAATGAATTATGCTCTATAAACATATGAGCCATGCTGAAACCATAATATATAGATATATATATGTATATATATAGAGAGCACTTTGACAGTTTCTGAGCTGTGTTGCAATTAATGATGTATAAAGTGGTTCTGACTTGTTGATGGGAAAATTCTTTGAAAGAGAAGTTTTCCCTTTGGAAGAAAATTGTAAAATTTGCTTTGGGACAAAACCAGCAAACCGAATATTGTCCACTGCTCTTTGCCAATTTTGTAATTTAAAAACTAATACATCAGAGTAATAAAATTGTAGGAACCATAGAAAAGATTCTATTCCTGGTATTTCAAAACAGCTGTCTCAGTCTAACATAATTAGCATTGTTTATTCTGCTCCTTCAAATGGAAGGATATATGTGTATGAATTCAAGAGCTTTGGCTATTGTATAAAATTCACTTATGGATCATTAAAGATAACTTCTGTGGCTAAGACCTAAGAAACGTTGTGATTGGTTTTTAAGGTTTATTCAACCACTTGTACTTGGGGCTTTGGCTCTTTGTTTGTGGTTTATAAAATACCGTCCAAGAAAATCAACGCTGTCTTTACAAATTGGTTATTTCATTTCTCTTTCTTTTCTTATTTTAATTGAAACATCCATGGAGCTACCTTGATAAAAGTGTTTTTTCTCCATGGCAAAACAGGACAAATAGATTTGCAAAAGTACATGAGCTGATATACTCTAAAGAAGAGTTTATAAAAATACTGTACGATATAGTAGATCCTGAAGAACAAAGCTTATCACCTGAAAAAAACACAACTGCTTTAGTTTAAAATATTAATTTCTCTGAAGAATTCTGGTTTGTTTTTAAAAGGAGTAGACAATTTTCTTTAATAATTTCAGTGTAGTCACTGATCTAGAAAATTCTAAAAGGCTCATAAATAAATGAGATAGGGGATCGCTAAATTATGAAATTAGTAGTAAAAAAAAATTCTATTTCTAATAATATAGCATTTATATGACTGCATTTAATTATATACAGTAAAACGAAGTTCAGGAAGAGAAATGGGAAGGGAATTTTTAAATATCTACATCCAGAATATCTTCTTGTTTTTGTTAGAAAACAGTTGAGTGTGGGATTGGAGACTGAAAATCCTTTTCGAAAGGATATTAGTGTAATGTTTTTGTTGATTACTGTTTATTTCTAAAAGTTTTAGCAAATTTCTCACCTTGGAAACATCTAATGACTAGACACATTCTAAAACTACTTTTTCAAGAGAGTTGATTTGGAGGCTCAGCTTAGTTAATTTCAATACTCAGACCTTGAAATCAACATAGAAAAGTCTTCGAGTAGTCCTTCTGGGTCTATTACTTCCTGGAAATTCTTTCTGCAGGTTTTGTAATGACATCAAGTATTCCATGGGTCTGGACTCCCTGCTATTCCTGGATGCTATTTTCATCAGTCTCTCCAGTTATGTAAATAACTTATATTGATTCTCTCTCAGTCTTTCTGTTTTTCTCTCTTTGCAAATAGCTCTTTTACTGAGAGCAACACAAACACAATACTGCCCCAAATAGAAAACCTTGACAATGATAGCTGAATTTTGCTTTTCTGTTAGGTTCCCTTACAGTTTTCAGTGTAGCTCAGTTCAGCTTTGTCCATCAAATCACTAGGTATTTTGATGGATGGCAGGGTTAGAATGGTTGCGTCTTATTTCTTGTATGCGGTATTAGTTTTGTATTGCTACATAACAGACTACAACAAAGTTCATCATTCAAACAACAAACATTTATTATATCACAGTTTCTGTAGGTCAGAAGCCTAGGCATGGATGACCTAACTGTGTCCTCCGCTCAGGGTCTCTCTAGGTCTCTAGGCTTCAGCTGGGGCTGTGGTCTTATCAGAAGCTTGGAGTCCCCTTCCAAGTTCATTCTGGTCCTTGGCAGAATTAACTCCCTTGAGGCTGTAGGATAGAGATCCCTGTTTTTTTTTTTTTTTTCTGGCCTCAGCTCCCAGAGGCTGTCCTCAGGAAATGGCCACGTATTTCTCTCCCAGCCTGGATGGCTTGCTTCTTCAGAACAACCAGGAGAGTGTCTTTCATTTCAAATTTCTTTCTCTGTTGAATAACTCACCTGATTAAGTTAGGTCATCCAGGATAATTTTCATTTTGACTCAAAATCAACTGATTTGAGATTACATCTGCAACATTCCTTCATCTTTGTCAGATAATATCACTTAATCATGGCAGTAAAATCCATCATGTTTATATACCTGTCCGTACTCAATGGGAGGGGATGATAAATGGTGTGTGCGAAAGGGAGGAATCTCAGGGACCATCTTAGAATCCTACCTTCTGCATATGCCGTATCTTTTCAGAATGAGTTTCTATTTTTAGCATTGGTTCAGAGTTGAAGTGTTGAGTTGCAGGTGTATCAGTGAGTGCTGTGACTAAAGACCTTTTGGGTCCATAGCTACCACAGCCTGTGACTGCCATCTGCCATCATTGTCTGGTAGCGCTTGCCATACTGTTAATTAGTACTTTAGACTAAAAAAAAAAAATCCCTTATGCTTAGCAGCAAAAACACCAAACAGCATTTAAAATTACTATTATAATCCAAAAATATAAAAATATTTATAAAATGCTGTGTGTTTAGAGATAATTTCCAGAAATCTGAAATTCAGTGTACCTTATCATGAATTCCACATGGTAGAAACTGATCTTTAAAAATAGTGTGCTTGGCTGGGTGCAGTGACTGATGCCTATAAACTCAACACTTTGGGAGACTGAGGTTAGGAGGATCATGCGAGGCGAGGAGTTCAAGACCAGCCTGGGTAACATAGTGAGGCCCTGTCTCTACAATCTACAATTGTTTTTTAATTAGCTGAGTGTGGTGGCACATGTTTATGCACATGTCCTGTGGTCCTAGGAACTCAGGAGGCTGAGGCAGAAGGCTGAGGCAGTGGGATTGCTCGAGCCCAGGAGGTTGAGACTGCAGTGAGCCATAATGGCTCCACTGCACTACAGCTTAGGTGTCAGAGTGAGACTCTATCCGCCAAAATAAAAATAAATAAATAGAAACAATAGTGTGCTTTGGTTGTCCTCCTTGGTTGTCCTGTTCCGTCCCTAATTAAACATATAGATATGCTCAGCAAATCTGCAGATGAAACAAAGCTGACAGCATTAGTAAATGAATTACAGTTATAAAATGGAGTTCCAAAAAGTATTCTAGTGGAATAAAAATAATAGGCTGAGATTAACAGGATACCTTTTGATAGAGATAAACCTAAAGCCCTGTACTGTTGTTTTCCCTAAAAGAAAAACATTGTTTCAGGTACAGATTAGTGGATAGATTTCTTAGCATATATGTCTTAGTTCATTTTCTGCTGCTGTAATAGAATACCACAGACTGAGTAATTTATAAGGAAACGAAGTTTATTTGGCTCATGGTTTTGAAGACTGGGAAGTCCAAGAGCATAGGACTGGTATCTGGTGAGGGTCATCCCACAGCAGAAGGGGAGAAGATGGAAGCAAGTACATGAGACAGAAATGGGTCGAACTCAACCTTTTCATCAAGAGCCCACCCTAGAAATAACTAACTCACTCCTGTAATAGGAGCATTAATCCATTCCTGCAGGCTGAGCCCTCACGATCTAATCTTATAAAGGCCCCCTCTTTACTATTACAACAGCAGTTACATTTCCAACACATGAACTTTGGGGGACATATTCAAACCATAGGAATACCTCTTAATACATTTGGAAAAGGCTTAGAAATTCTGATTAGCATTGAGTTTCATGTGAACGAACAGTGGTATGGGCTGTCAGAAAAAGCTGATGGGCTATTTTGAAAAGGAAAGTAATAATTCTGCTCTATTTTCTGCACTTGATCTTAGCCAAAAGACTGAGAAGCAATCTGCTCTATTTTCTAATCATCAGAATAAGTAAAGTATATCTGCTGTCTTTTCCTTTTCTAATTTATTCAAAATAATTTCTCAAAGCTTGCAAACATTTTTCTTCCCTATTTATGTATTCTCATTTTGTCCATTCTGCTTATTAAATATAAATCACTTTGTATTCATATTATATCATAAATTTGTGTCAACATTTATTTTGAATGGCCCTTAAGTTTTGGCTATAGTTTGCAAGTTACATGGGTCCATTTTCATATGGATATATCACTTATGCAATTAGACTTGTTTTGCAAGTTTCTTGGCCTTGCAACAGTCCTCTCTCTTCTGTCCAGGAGGGTTAGGAAAAATGAAGAGATGAAAAATCCTCCACATTCTTGCTCATCCTTCCTTTCTTATGTGCCTCCTGACTCTTCGAGATGGGAATGCTTTTTTTCTACAAAAGAGAAGTGAAATGTGGCTTTACCAGTTGATTCCAAGGCTATACACTGAAGAAATAAAAATAATCCCCTAGTCTCTAGGGAACTAATTCTATGAGATACTTTTCACTATCAGAAAACTTCACTTTGTGCCCAGAGTCAAAAGGAAATGTGTAAGCCTTTTAAAATGAAAGACCTCAAGCAAAATCTTAAACCAAGTGTAAGAAACTGCTTATTCAGGGTGCTTAATCACCCCTACATAAAGCATGCATGCATACCTTCTCTCATTCACTTATTCATTTGTTTGTGCATTTAATATACACTGAATATAGAACTTAACTGCATTGTAGGCACTATCGTAATTTTTATAGCTGAATTATCCTAGCTTAAAAATAGGAATCAATATCCAATACGCCAGTGGCCTTTTTTAGCCTTTAAACTTGGCTGCTAGGCTGGCTTCTTTCTTCCTTTCTTCCTTCCGTTTTTATCATGAAATATAGCATGCATACAAATGAATGTGTGTATATATATGTATATATGTTAATAGGGCAGACAACAATAACACGAAGGCCCATGTAAATACCATTAAGCTTCTAAAACAAATGTTTGAAACTTCCTGCGAGTTTATCTCAAAATACATCTTCCTGTCTCTACCTACCAACAAAACAACTCTGTCTCTCTCACTTTTAAAAATAAATTTAGGGCAGATAATCTTCATTTCATCTTAATTCATACTGTTAAATGTTTTTCTTCCTGGTTGCTCCCTGATCTTTCCTAGATATACTGGATTTCTTTTTTAAAAATTGTTATATATTTGGGGGGTCAAGTGTAGGTTTCTTACATACATCTATTTCGTAGAGGTGAAGTCTGGGTTTTTGGCTTAGCCATCGCCCAAGCAGTGAGCACTGTACCCAATAGGTTATATTTCAACCCTCACCCTCCTACCACTCTCTTACCTTTTGGAGTCTCCAATATCTATTATTTTACTCTTTATGTCTGTGTGTACCCACTGTTTAGCTCCCACTTATAAGTGAGAACATGTGGTGGTTGACTTTCTGTTTCTGAGTTATTTCAGTTAGCATAATGGACTCCAGTTTCATCCATGTTGCTGCAAAAGACTAGATTTCATTCTTTTTTATGGCTGAGTAGTATTCCATGGTATATAAATACCACATTTTCCTTATTGACTCCTCTACAAATCTTTTTTAAGAGTTTTTAAAAACTCTTAAAAAATGACTTCTTTGTTGTTCATGGTTTTACTATATATGTATCTGTGAACAATAAAATTTTTAATTTTTGAAATATTTTTTAAATCAATTTATGCCTATTTAGCTTAATGTAAATTTTTTGATATTCTTCCTTATGGATGTGTGAACCTGTATTCATTCATTCTGTTTCAATGTTGCATTCTATTCTATTGTATTAATATACTACAATGTATTTATCAGTTGTATGGTCATTGAACATTTATGGTTTGTTTTTTTTTTGTTTTGTTTTTACAGTTTTTCTTTTCAGTTTTTTTGTTGGAAATAATTTCAATAAACATTCTTGGACATATCTTCTGGTGCATGTACACAAGAATTCCTCTAGGGAATAGAATTTCTGGGTCATAGACTGTCTACCTGCTTCATGTTATCATGTACTACTGAATTGCTTCCTAAAGGGCTGTACCATTTGTACTCCCACCAGTGTTGTATGAGATTTCCAGTGCTTTGCTGTACTTGTAGCCCTTGGTGTTGTCTAACTCTTTGATTTTGGTTTACTTAGATATCTTAGTTTGGGCTGCTGTAACAAATTACCATAAATTTGGTAACTTATAAACAACAGAAATTTATTTCTTGCAGTTCTAGAGGCAGGGAAGTCCTAGATCAAGGTACTAACAGGTTCAGTGTCTGGTGAAGGCTCCCTCTTCTGGTTCATAAATGGCACTGTTTCTCTGTGTCCCCACATGGTAGAAGACCAAACAAGCTCCCTTGGGTCTTTTTTATAAGGGCACTAATCCCATTTGTGAGGGCTGTACTCTTGTGACCCAGTCATTTTCCAAAGGCCCTGCCTCTTGATACCAGTGCATCAATGATTAAGTTTCAACATAGGAATTTTAGGGAGACACTCTCAGGTCATAGCATCGGAGGATGTGAAATGGGCATCTTATTGCAGTTTTAATTTCATTTGCTTGCCTACTAATGAGATCAATTTTTTCTTTGTATGTTTATTGATCCTTTATGTTTCTGTTACATGAAATGGATTTTTTTCCCTTTTTGTCTTTTAGGTTGCTCATCTAATTAATTTGTAAGATTTAATTATATAGCATGTATATTAATACTTTGGTGGTTTAATCTGACATAAATATCTTACCCCGATTGTGGCTTATCTTGTTTTAATTCTTTTTGTAGTTTCTCTGATGAACTAAAGTCCTTAATTTTAACTTATTCAAATTTTATAAACCTTTTCCTTTACAGTTGTGCTTTTTATCTTATTTAACAAATCCTTCCTTTCTTCCAAATCATAGACATATTTTCTATAATCTATGAGTTTTAAAATTTTGGCTTTCACATTTAAATTATGCATCTATTTAGAATTGATTTTTGTTATGGTAGGAGGTAGGAATTCATTCTAAATTTTTTTTTCCCATATGAACCAAGGGTCAGGAAGCTTTCTGTGATAAACAGGATAATAAATATTTTAGGCTTTTTAAGTCATATGGTCTCTGTTGCAACTATAGTTGACTATTGAACAATGCAGGGATTAGGGGCCCCAACCGCCTGTACAGTGGAAAATTTACATGTAACTGTCAATTCCCAAAAAGTTAACTACTAATAGCCTACTATTGACTGGAAGCCTTGCCTGTAACATAAACGGTCAATTAACACATTTTGTATTTTCTATGTATTATATACTGTATGCACATAATAAAGTAAGCTAGAGAAAAGAAAATGTTACTAGACAAATCATAAGAAAGAGAAAATATATTTTTTATTCATTAAGTGGGAGTGGATCATCTTGAAGTTATTTTTGATGATCCGTGACCTTTATGATGATCCACTTCCACCTGTCATCTTCGTGTTGAATAGGCTGAGGAGGAGGAGGAAGAGAAGGGGTTGGTCTTGTCTCAAAAGTTGCAGAGGCAGAGGAAAATCCACATGTAAGCAGTTCAAACCTGTGTTTTTCAAGGGTCAACTGTACTTTACTCTGCCATTGTAGCATAAAAGCAGCCAAGGACAAAATATAAATGGATGGGCATTGCTAGTTCCAACAAGACTTTATTTACAAAATCAGGAGTCTCTCTGGAGTTAGCCTGTGGACTATAGTTTGCCAGTGCCTTGTGTAAATAACTAATTGTCTCAGACAACTTCTTTGGTCTTTCTTTTCCCACTGATGTCCAGTGCCTGCTCTTTTGTATAGTGTTTCCATATATGTGTTTCTGAGTTCTTTGTGTGTGTGTGTTTTAAATTGTTTTAGTTGTTGTCTATCACCGTTCCAATATCTCATTTTTCTAAGTACTATAGCTTTATTATAAGATTTGCTATTTGGCAGAGAAAAAAACTTCTTTGTGATTCTTCCTTAGATGTGTCTTGGCCTTTCTTGATCATCCCTCTTCTAAATATATCTTAAAAATCATATTGTCAAGTTCCATAAAACCTCCACTCCACTTTGAATTTGGTAGAATTGTGTTATATTCATATAGAGAGAACTAACATTAAAATATTGTATTCCTGTTTTTGAACATATCGTATCTCTGCTTTTATTTGGGTCATCTTTAATGTCTTAACTAAAGTTTATAATATTCTTCAATGCCTTGCACATCACGTTTTAGACTTATTCCTATCTATTTTTGTGTTGCTATTATAAATAGTATGTTCTTAAAAACTGCTTTTTCTGACTCTTTTTGCTGATGTGTATAATTTTGATCAAATTGTATATGCTGCTTATGTGCATTACCTAGCTAAACTCTCTAAATAATTCTAATAATACTTTTCTTTGGAGTTTATTCTATTGTCTGTGTAAAATGACATTTTTGTTTCTTCATTTCCATGGCTATTTTTTAAAAAATGTATCTTATTTTATTCCACTGAGTACAACCTCTAGTACGATGTTGAATACAAGTAATAAGAGCAGGAATTTCTATATTTTCCGTGTTTTTTAAAGAACACGGTAACTGGCTACTGCACATAACATTTGTGATACATTTTTTGTTTGTTTGTCAGGCATACTTTACTAGGTCAAGGAATTTGCTTTGTTTTCTATTTTGAACCTGATAATTACAGTACTTGGTGTGATTCCTTGTCTTTTTCCCCTTATAACTCTCCCTCAAGGAGGCTTATTTTGAATATATTATGAGGCCATGTTTCTTAGAATTTCATCTCTGGAAATCTTTTAGGCTTGGATCAAAGTGAGTGTGTTCTTCCAGAGACAAATTGTGTTTGCTTTTGTTAGCATGGTCACTATCAATTCAGGACCCCTTCAGTTAAATTTTTGTCCTGAGACTTTTTAGGACATAAAGTTAATATGAATTTTTACATATGTTAGACTTTTTTTTTTTTTTTCTTTAACTTTTCTTCCAAAGAATCCAGAGTTCAGGGCTAAGACTGATCAGTATTATTCTTTTGGTGGGACAGTTGCTCCTGTTTTGTTTTTATTCCTTCCTTATTTTATGTTCTTAGGATGTCACCCTTCGAAGGCACTGGGTTTAAGGGAGCATCTCTAATCTGACCTTCTACCAAAAGGGCCTTAGGTTTTGTCTTATTTTCCATATGTAGCTGATTAATACTCAGGCTCTAGGTTAGCAAGAATTGCTGTGGATGTCAAAGCAACTGCCAGCTCCCATGCTACTTATTTCTCTGGATTTTTGCTTTCTTTTCATCTCTGGCCTCTGAGAAGGATTTCTGGCATCTTAATTTCTTGTTAGATGAGGAAGGCATAAAAAAATGTTTTAAAAGCTTTAAATTGGCATTTTTAGTTGTGCTATACCAGAAGCAGATTGAACGTTTATTTTGCTATCTTGCTAAAACCAGTATTTCCCATTGGACTTTACCCAAGATCACAGACTCTTGTCCTGAGCTATCCTATCTGACCATGACTAAACTTTAAATCAATGGTTCTCAAACCTCCCTGCACATTAAAACCATCTGGGAAGCTTTTAAAAATCCTGATGCTCAGGCCACACTCCAGAATTTAATAAATTAGAATATCTGAGGGATCAGTAATTTTCAAAGTTTTCCACAGGATTCCATTTTCACCTAAGGTTAAGAAAAACTGCTTAAAATCTAGCTGCCCATTTGATTCATGTCTGTTTGAGTTCACCTGCCTTTTCACTGTCCCCAGCCAAATAGTTTACTTCTGAGGCCAGATGTCCACATTCCCATAAAACACCAAGTTTACAGTACTCCTGACCTACTTCTTCAAACCAATATACTTTCTGTGAAACTAAGTCTACTATACTTGTGGTCAATTAATAGCAAAATGTTCAGCTTGTTTTTATTTTATTTTTTTACATCATTCTCTTTTTTTAATGTCTTTTGCACTAGGCTGATACAATTTTGTTTTCCTCCGCTGAGAAATTTTTAGTGCAAAGTCTCTTAATTTGCTAATTAATTCTGATAGACCAGTTTCATAGTCTCAGCAAATCAGCGTGTGATACACTTGGATTATGAATAGCTTAGCACAGAAAATGATGTAATTTCAATGGAATAAATTAGAGCCAATTAACACGGCGGAGTCAGTTGTCTTTTTGAATAATGCATATTTGCTCAGAGAAGCACTCTGTTTTATTTGTAAAATGATCCACGCTTTTAACCATTATGACTGCCATGGCCCTTTTGCCTTTGGAGCTAATAGAAACGGGGAAGATAAATGACAAGAGCAGCTAGGCCAGATGTCGCAAATGGTAGAGTTTTGCCATCATACTTTGTTCAAGGTCACAGTATGTTAATTGACCATAACATGTTACTAATCTGCTGTTTTATGACCGTCTTTAATGTAGTGCTCAGAGCATCTGAAAATATATGACACGATTATACATTAATAATTATTTATCCTTGGGAAGTAATAATGACTTGTCTCTTGCAAGTAAAACAAGTCGTTACACGTTCTGAAGCTTAGGGTTTGGGACCAAATAGAGTAAGTAGAGATCTAGCTGCAATATTAGCAAATTATTTGTTTAACACATTAATTTCAGTGTCTATGAGATAAAAGATATTTCCCAAAGTGAACAGATGGCTTAACTAGGCACGGTAGACTTCCCGTGACTTAGTGGGGAGAGTGGAGGTCTGGAATGCTTTAGAGAAAACTCACATTCTTTGGGTATACACTTGGGCGAGTTGGTCTTTAGAAGTCTGCTATTGCTTTCCATAATAATGGATAATTATTATTATTTTCCTCAGGGGAACATTGTGTGGAATAACTAATTAATGATTGCAATAGACTTTGGAACACATTCTGTAACTTCTTAGTATCTAAGAGAGAATGAATATGGATAAAGGAAACCCGGGAGAAAGCTTTTATTTCCAAATTTTGTAATATATTATTTTTCTTTAAAAATTATTTTAATAAACACCCACAAATTTCTAGGTATTTTTTGTTTTTCAATTTTGCAAAATTAATAAACATTTTTAAGAGCAATTCCAGGTTCACACCAAAATGAATGGAAAGCATGGAGTTCCTATATACCCTCTATCCCTCACATGTGGAACCTCCCCCACTGTCTACATTCTGCACAACAGTGGTTCACTTGCTACAATCAAACCTATGTTGATACATCCTTATCATCCAGAATTCATAGCTTATATATAGGTTCACACTTGGCATTGTACATTCTACTATAGATTTTGGCAAATGTACAATGATATGTATCTACCATTGTAGTATCATACAGAAAAGTTTCAATGTCCTTAAAATCCTCTGTGTATTCCTTGTCTATTTTTAAATTAGGTTGTTTGCTCTCCTGTTGTTGAATGTTAACAGTTCTTTGCATACTTTGCATGGCAGTCCTTTATCAGATGTGTATTGCAAATATCTTTTCCCAGTGTGTAGCTTCTCTTTTTATTTTCTTGATGTTGTCTTTTGCAGAGCAAAAGTTTTTAATTTTAATGAAGACCAGCTTACCAATTATTTCTTCCATGGATTGTGTCTTTGATATTGTATCTAAAAAGTACTTGCCATACCCAAGGTTGTTTAGGTTTTCTCCTATGTTATCCTCAAGGAGTCTTATAATTTTTTTACATTGAGATCTCTGATCCATTTTCAGTTAATTTTTATGAAAGGTTTGTAAGGTCTGTGACTAAATTATTATTATTTTTGCATGTGGATGTCCAGTTGTTCCCAGCACCATTTTTAAAAAAGCCTACTTCTCTTTGTTGTATTGATTTTGCTTCTTTGTCAAAGTTCAGTTGACTGTATTTAGGGGGTCTATTTAGGTGGGCCGTCTATTCCATGACATTTATATATGTCTGTTCTTTTCCTAATACTGCACTATCTTGATTAATATAGCTTTATAGTAAGTCTTGAAGTCGAATAATGTCAGTCCTCCAACTTTGTTCTCCTTCTGATCTAATTTTTTGACATTTTATTTTGTTAATAGGTTTAGTTTCTTTTCAAAATGCTATTAGATTTTATTTCATGTTTAAAGATGCTGCTTCTCACTATTTAAAAAAAAAAAAATCTGCTGTGTGATCACATGCATGCCCAGAATTGGCTGTAGGGGCCATTATATGCTATAATAAATTTTAAGGGCTGGTGCTGTGGCTCATGCCTGTAATCCCAGCACTTTGGGAGGCTGAGGTGGGTGGATCACCTGAGGTCAGGAGTTCAAGACCAGCCTGGCCAACATGGTGAAACCCCGTCTCTACTGAAAATATAGAAACTAGCCGGGCGTGGTCGTGGGTGCCTGTAATCCCATCTACTCAGGAGACTGAGGCAGGAGAATTGCTTGAACCCAGGAGATGGAGATTGCAGTGAGCTGATATGGTGCCGCTGCACTCCAGCCTCAGTGACAGAGTGAGACTCTGTCTTAAAAAAAATGAAATACATTTCACTTTTTGGTTAATGCCATCTTTTGTTATTATCTTTTGGAGCCTTTTTTTATTGAGTCTATAGGGGTTTGTTTTCAAGAAAATCATTCCTAATTGATGAATATCAGGTGTTTTTGAGTATGGCTTTTATTATCCAAATCAGCATTGTGGTAACTAGTTTCCAAAGATTCCTTCCTTCTAATGAATCACACCTCCTGGTTTTTATGCCAGTATCCAGTCCTTTGTACACTGAAACTGGACTGACTCTTTGCAACCAATAGAATATGACCAGATTGATGCTGCACATCTCTCAAGGCAAGGTGATAAGAAGCTCTGCAGTTTCCACTATGATTTCTTGGAATGCTTGCTCTTGGGGAAGCCAGTTGCCATGTAAGAAGTACAGCTAACCTGACGTTTCCAAGCTGCAAGGATGCTCAAGGCATTTGGAGAGGTCAGGTGGAGAAAGGGAGACTTCATCAGTTCACAGCTGTTCCAGCTATCCCAGCTATCCCAGCTGAAATGCCAAATATTTGAGTGAAGAAATATTTTCGGTGTCTGGATCAGTCAAGTCATAATATGACTCCCAACCCAATTGTCATCTAAATGCAACTGCATAAAAGAACCCAAGCAAGAGCTGCCCATCTAAACCTAATCCACACATAGAACTATGAGAGATAATGAGAAATTGTCATTCAAAGTCACTAACCTTTGAGGTGGTTTGTTACACAGCAGGGAGAACCAGAATAAGGGCCATTGAAGACTTGGACACTGATTGCTAAGCTATTACCATGGTAATTCTTATACTTTGATTACTTTTGTCGATAGTATCTTGCAGATCCTTCATATGCCAATATGATGTTCTTGAAATTTGTCACAGGGATACCTAAAAGAGTACCTTTTCCAGTTTCCAGTGCTATCTGTGGGGTTCATGCTTGCTTGGAAGTAGAATTGATACTCTGTGAACTATGTTTAGTATTTCTAGAAGCCTAACTTATATGGTCCATTTACCCAAGGTAAGGCTGTACAGTTAACACATTTCCTTGCTTTTGGCTATGTGTATATCACCCTCTCATTGTATCTCATTAAAATGAATTATACTGAAATATAGAGATTTTGATTCTTTTTTGTAGGCAGAATTTTTTAAAACATGGGATCCTCATGAGAAGAACAAAATGGCTTTCTTAGTGTGTTAGACTGTATTAATGTTTCCCAATGTTTAGTACTCCTTCCCTTCTAAGCCCACAGAAGTCTGCACATTTTAACTTCTTTACTTTTGGGTTGGGCTCTGTGGTTGGTTCTGAACAATAGACAATGGGCTATGAACAGAAATGCTGTGTGTCATTTCTGAACTGAAGCATTTATTACTGGCATAAAACATCACATTCTCTCTCTTCTCTTGCTGCAGTAAGCAAGAAAATCATATGTTCCAGACAGTGCAGTTTCAAGAAGGAGGAAAGTCTGACATCTTGAGTCCCTAAGTGGCCATGTAGAGCAGAGTTCCCTGTAGACTTGAGTTGGGCATGTAATAGAAAGGAGACATTTTTTTTCTTGTGTAATCCACTGGGATTTCATGATGAATTTTTATAATGCAGCCTAAGTCAACCTACCTTAATATGGTAAGATACTAGTAAAGGTACTTCTACTCTTAAAGTAAGAGCAAGAATGGGAGACATGGCATTCTTCATCGATCTATTAGCACCTAGTTCTGATTAGTGAAGGTAGGAAGCACAAAGCAGGTTATTGGGAGAATGAAAGACCTTTCAGTTGGCTTCAAGGCAGAGGGAACAGGTAGGAAACTGGGATTCTGCCGAGAGTGTGATCCTACATGGAGTATTTTGCCAGAAGAACCAGGCATGCCAGGCTCTGAAAACAAAACTTTCCTTCTTGGTTTTGTTCAGAACTGCTCCTGATCTTTTGTTTTTTTTTCTTGAACAATCCAGTCTCACATGGATGCTTGAGTGTTATTTTCAAAACAAAACCATGAAGTTACCACCCGCCTGCTTGAAACATTCTAATGGCTTTACATTGCCAACTGGGTTCAGATCCACATTCTTGGATTGGTGTGACTGCTGTCTCCCTCTTCAGTTTGTTCGCTTCAGTCTTACTGGATTTCTGAGGGCAGGTTCCTTCTTTATCCGAAACCTTTTCTTCCTTTACCATCCTTCCAACCTCCAGTCTTCTCCTAGTTAATCCCCGCAGCCTTCAGATCTCAGCTCAGTCTTCATGTTCAGGAATCTTGCTCTGACCTTACGTTTCTTTGTTAGAGGTTTTCATAGAACTGGGTTTCTTTCTTTCAGAGAGGTTGTCTCCATCTGGAATTTACATGTTTAAGTGCAGTTGTTTGATTGCTTGTCATTCCGTTCATGAGGGAATTCCTTTGTGTTTCCTCATCACTTTATGCCTAGTGTTCAGGACATAACCAGTACATGGAAGGTAGAATGGATGCCTTTGTGGCATCCCATTAGAAAGAAAATCCGGTGATCTGATTATGGGATGGCCAACAATACACTAGATTACTTCTTCCCTCCAGCTCTTCAGATCCATTTGGACTTCTCTGATCCTTGACAGTAAAGGGCCCACAAAATTACATATGCCAATTTTTGGAATACTCTCTCTATAAAATCAAATGAATACTCAATACAGTGAGCTCAAAGAATACTCGTTATCCTATTGATAGGATGAGGGGTAAACTGTTTAACCTGAAAAGAATTTTTACTTGAATATGACTCCCTTAGGTGCTTTGCTATTTCTTGATCAAAGGTTCTTAGGATCTATCTGTGAGGGTGCCTGGAGAAACTCTAGTATATCTGTGAAGTCTCTGTGATTTTAAATAAAATATTGGCCATATGTGCATTTTTAAAAGGGAGAGTCTTCCTGGATTAGATCAAATTCATAAATGAGATCTTTGACCCTAAGACTCATTGAGTTATACATGTGAAATTTTGTTGTATATAAATTGTACCCCAGGGCAACTAGACCTCCCCCAAAAGCTCTGAATCAGTATTCTCAATGAACAGCTTTAAAAATACTAGCAGCAGACAGTGAGAGACTTGGGAGGTATCTTCTATGAGGAACTTTTTTCAGGTCTGCCTTTCGTTCTAGAATACCATGAAAATAGTTTCTATTTTTGTGTGCACACTTCTATAGTCCACATGGAAGTGGAGTCAGAGAATGGGATAGAATATAGAAGAGCAGAATAGTCCTGCAGTAACCATGCTGCCAACCTTGGCCTTCACAATGAACGCCACATAAGGTCAACGAAATGTCATTGCTATCCAGCAAATTCTTTTCAAATGAACCAATACTATATAAAAGCTGTGTTAGGAACTTCCTAACTATTTCATAGTATTGCTTACATCCTTTTGTTATTTAGTTTTTTATGTTCTTTAAGGTGTGAGTAAAACACCTAGGCTTTAGTCTTTTTTTTTTTTGAGACGGAGGCTCGCTCTGTCGCCCAGGCTGGAGTGCAGTGGCCGGATCTCAGCTCACTGCAAGCTCCGCCTCCCGGGTTCCCGCCATTCTCCTGCCTCAGCCTCCCGAGTAGCTGGGACTACAGGCGCCCACAACCGCGCCCGGCTAATTTTTTGTATTTTTAGTAGAGACGAGGTTTCACCGTGGTCTCGATCTCCTGACCTTGTGATCCGCCCGCCTCGGCCTCCCAAAGTGCTGGGATTACAGGCGTGAGCCACCGCGCCCGGCCGGCTTTAGTCTTTTGTCAATAACCTGTTTAAGCAATTACTTGTACCTTTAAAGCAAATTACAAATTCTTCTCGTCTCATTATTTTTACCTATGCAATGGAGATAATGTTACTTTATATACATTAATATCTCAATACTCTGACAAAGAAGTGGGCACATGGTTAACCCTTCATTCAGTTAAAAAAATAAACCAAAGAATTTCTGATAATCATATTAGTTAATTAATTGACTAATTTTAGCTTGAATAGAGCAGATGGTTTATGTAGGAAAATGGGAGAACGTGAAGTTGGATTCCGAATAGTTTAGATTTTAAACTTATTTTCAAAATCCCCACGAGTAAGTTTGCATATGATAACACAGCAATATGCTAGTGAGCAGAGTGTGTGAAGAAGTTCTACTTTATATCCTTTGTCTACGTTTTTATCATAATGGAACCAGAATGGTAAAATGAATTTGAAAAGTATCAATCCTATGTTATTTGACTCCGTGGCTGAAGAGCCTGTGATTTTTCAGTTATATCCCTCCCCCAATCCCTGACCTCATTTTAGTTTTATATTTTAGCATGGAAGGAAAGAGCAGGGATTAAATTCTAGTTTTACTTTCACTAGCTGTGGGACCTTTAGCAAATCAATCATTTTGACTCATTTTCCTTAAAGCAATAGCAACTTCAGCTAACATTATTGAACACAGTATAGACCAGACATTCACGTAAACTTTACATGAGTTAAACTATTTAGTTCTCACTGCAACCATGTGATGAAATTGCAGCTGTTTTCCCCATTTCATGAATGAGAAAACAGAGGAACTGAGCTAATGTTGCCAGGCTCTGTCACAAGTTGTTGCATATATTGTTACCAATGCAGTGAGATCCTGATATCCTCAAGTGTTCATCCTGTAACATTTGTATTATACCCATGGTACCACTCAGTTTGTTTCATTTTAGTATGCTTATTGAAGCTGTCAATTCTCTTATTGAATATCCTAAGCTAGAGTATCAGATTCTATAATCTTAAAGCCTGGACTTTTGGCCTTTATATTAGGAATTCAAGCTCTTTTACCACCTATAATGCAGAAAGAAGTTCTACTGGTTCAAGGACAAAGATTTTGGGGGAGATCTAGGGGTTGATGGTTGCTGTAGACCTTGAGGACACACAGAATCTTCATCAAAGTATAAAGTAAAATACTTCAGGTGTACTCCATTGTAGCTTCAGAAAGGTTAATTCTTTTTTGCATTATTACATATTTAGTATAAAAGGGAAAAATTGCTATTTAAAACCATATGAGCCTTTCAAGAAAGATGATTCTGCTAGAATTGTATAGATTCTTTGGTTACTGAAGAATAGATGGTCTTCTGTTTCACCTAAACAGTTTGATTTTTTTTTCCTTCTATGTGCAGGCGAACTGAATATGGAAGTAGAACTGGTATAGTTGAAATTGTAAAATAGAGTGAGATGAATTTGGAATTCCTGGAAAGCATGCTTAAAGTATAAGAGAAGGAGGACATATGAGAAAAGCCAGGCAACAAGGCAAATGGTTTGCACCTACAAACCATCTACTTTTGGCTGTCCCAAAGGCACCTCAGACCCAGCGCACCCCAAACTGATCTCACTAATGCCACTCTGCTCCAACCTAGTCCTCCTCCATGCTCCCTATCCCAGTCAGTGACACCATCTGTCAACCAGAAATGTACCAACCAGAAATCTACAGGCCAGAAGTCTACAAGTCTTCTTTTAAATCTCCTTCTTCCTCATCACCTTATCAAAGTCCCATTGATTTTATCTCATACATATTTTTGTCTACTTGATATCTATCCAGCAACACCTCAGTTCCAGCTATCGAAAACTCAGTCTTTCTAATAGATCTCTTCACATCCATTATTGTCTCCTCTGCTGTCATTTTTATTGCAGTTAAGAGACTGAGATGCTTAGTTTTTGATGCTTATCACCGCTTTTAGGATAAAGTCTAAACTCTTATCAAGACCTATAAAGTCCTGCATACTCTGGCCTGACCACTTTTTAAAAAATCTTCATCTCACACTTCATAGATATTCTTGCCCTAGTGACAATGGCTTGACGTTCTTTTAGCTCCTCCAATGTTCTGAGCTGCTTCCCACCTCAGGACACCTATGTGCCCAGGTCACTGTGCTTGGATCTCTCTTTCTCCCATTTTAATCTAGTTAGTTCATTCTTTCCCTCAGTAATCTCCTCAAATAGCATTTTCTTAGAGAAGCTTCTTCTAACTTCAGACTAGGTTTGTTTTCCCTGTTACTTGCTTTAATGGCATCCTGTCCTATTTCTTCATAGTGTTTATAAAAATTTTTAATTATGCATTTATTTATGTAATGATTTTTACTTATGTCTGTCTCTCTCACTAAACTTCAAGCTACATGTGTCTGTTCTACCCCCAATTTTATCTTTAGTTTTTAGCATAATGCTAAACATTAACAGCAACTCAAATATTAAATGAGTCCAATAGTTGACATTACAGGAGGCTATCTTATTGACATACCGTCTGATTTTCAGAGTTGTCCGTTTCCAATTGTGCTCCTGGAAGTGGTAATGGACATACTCTCTTCCCTTCACTCTGATCACACATGTCATATGGCAGTTCGAAGTTAAGGGTTTAGAACGTGGCAACAGATACCAAAGACTTTTGAATGCTACCTATATACGGTTTTATGCCAATGCATATAACGTAGAAACATTTTTGAGATGGAGTTTCCCTCTTGTTGCCCAAGCTGGAGTTCTATGGCACGATCTCAGCTCACTGCAACCTCCACTTCATGGGTTCAAGTGATTCTCCTGCCTCAGCTTCCCGTGTACCACACCTGGCTAATTTTTTTTTAATTTTATTTTTATTTTTAGTAGAAATGTGGTTTCACCATGTTAGCCAGGGTGGTCTTGAACTCCTGACCTCAGGTGATCAGCCCACCTCGGCCTCCAAAATGCTGGGATTACAGGCATAAGCCACTGCCTCTGGCCACAATATCATATTATTACGATTTCTTTGTGGGCAAAAATGCCCAGAAGTACCTTTGATTGGTTCTTTGGTAATAATGAATTCTTCCTGAGTCATCTTAAACCATCTCATATCCTATTTGCCATCAGAGGACTCAGAGGGTTGCTGTCTGAAATCTAGATCAACAGTAGTGAGAGCCTCTGATCCTCAGAGGTTAAAGGAACGTTTCTGATTAATATTATAATGTAGCCACTTAGTCCAAAGGTACTAATGTAATTCAGTAATGTTCCCAAACAGTTAAAATAATTTGACTTGAGTTTTCCAAGTTCTTCCTAAGCTTTTTCAAAAAATATTATTTTTAGGAATGTATTGTTTTCTTATTTGCTTTTTGATTCTCTTGTCTCACATTTTCTTAATGAGAGAAAATTTTGATATGGTGCTTTTTCAGATAACAGAAATAGTGTAATGTGCTCACTTCTCTGGTAGATGATTTATTTTATACTTCCTTTATTTTCTATCTCCTCTGCTTCCCTCTCCTTCTTCACCTTCCTCTCTGTAGCTCTTTTTTCTTTACCTTTTCACAAGACCCCACCTCTTGTTTACACGCCTTTATGCTTAAGGCAATCCATAAATATAGACAGAAAGACAGAGAAATGTCAGCTTTCTATTTTGAGCAGGAAATTACCTTGTGAGAATGTTTATAAAAATGGATTGCTTCTCCCAGGAGATTCATTCATCAAGACAGAAGTTGGTCCTCCTGTACAAAATGGAATGGAAATAGAAACAGTCAAGATACACTAGGATAAACACAGCAATCAGAGATTGGGTGGGGAGGGGAAGCCTAATTTGGAGGAAAAACGTTGGCTGCTTGTGTGAGGCAAAGAAATAGAACAGCAAATGTTCCTTCAAATTGCAGCAAGAAAGGAAGGTTATCCAGGGATGTACTAGACTTCTAAAATTTTATTCAAAACTCCTTTGAACCAAGGCTGAGCTCCTAGAATTATAAGTGATCCCCAGGCATATGTCAACATCATAATTTCATGGGATTCTAGATCATAAAAGCTGGAGGACAACCTAAATAAATAAAGGCTGTATCTTACCAAAAGTCACACAATTAATTCACGGCATCTGGGACTATAATCCAGATATTCTGATACCCAAGTGAATTTTTATAAGTCACTGCTTACAAGGACTGTAATTGATTTCTGATTCCTGAAAATGCACCTTCCATATCAGCTATGTCCTTCCATATCCTCTCTAGTTTGCTCTATGGGATGTGATCATCAGGTATAATTCTAGTCATGTCTCCCAAACTGGCAACCTCATTGTCAATATCACTACCTCTTAAAGAAGAGTGACATGTTAGATTATGCAGTCTAACAGGGTATCCTTACTTTTACCCAAGGAGAAGAAGTTTGACAAATGGTCTATAGTTGAACATCCATCCTAAGAATATTCAAGGATTTTCTTAACACATTGGCATCTTTACTTTTTTTTTTTTTTTTTTGCACATATATCATGAAGTAAAGATTTTTGGTTGTTTTCCCATTATGTGTAGAAAATAGCTCTTGCCATACTTTAAACATATTTTTCAGATACAAAGACTTATGAGGTAATTTGCACCTACTACAACTAATGTACTACCAGAAGTCTGGGTAGGCAGTCTACTATGACATTAACTTCTTAGGGAGAACGCCTTTGTTTGCTTCCCAAATCGCTCTGCCTTTTCTATAACTTGTTTATGCATTGAAGAAAATGGTTTTTTGGTTTGTTTTATTTTTTTTTGAGACAGGGTCTCTCTCTGTTGCCCAGGCTGGAGTGCAATGGTGTGATCTCTGCTCACTGAAGCCTCGACCTCCCAGGATCAAGCAATCCTCCCACCTCAGCCTCCTGAGTAGTGGGGACTACAGTAGTGCCGCCACACTGGGCTAATTTTTTGTATTGTCTTAGAGACAGGGTTTCTTCATGTTGCCCCGGCTGGTCTCAAACTCCTGGGCTAGTGATCCGCCTGCCTCAGCCTCCCAAAGTACTAGGATTACAGGCATGAGCCACTGTGCCTAGCCTCAAAGAAAATGTTTTTTTGCTAGACATAGTTTTTCTCTGCTCCGTGTGGTTTAGAAAGAGACAAGTGGGCAGTGCACAGCTTCCTTTGTGATTGTCCTTTCGCAGTGGGGATATTTTTCTTTCCCCCTGGAGTTATTTATTCTGCCTTTGAAGTCAATATTTTTATTACGTTTATTTACACAACACCAAAGATTGTTTTGATTTTGTTGCTCAACTCTTTCTAAACATTTTTCTTTAGGTGATATTCATTTTCTTCCTATCTACAGAAAACATGTACATGCACACAATTTATTAAAATAGTCTATTACTTTAGGTGATCTTATCACATCCTATACAACACGAATAATAAAATAGGTTTGATTCTAAAGTAAGCTAGTTATAATGTCTTCAAATAGAAATAATATAAAAAGAACATAAAAGTGTTCTATTGAAGAGATAGTTTTACGTGAAGATTAATTTATATGTACTCCCCTATCCCTCACTTGGTATTCATTAGTTTGCAATATAGGTGATTTAATGTGACTTGTAAAACAACTTAATCCTCAGTGCTAAACACATACAGACTCTCATGAGGAAATGGGTGACAGTTGAAAAACAAATGATCAACTTCCAAGGTATATTCTTTTGAGGTCAGAATGTGACCCGCACTTATATCTAAAAGCCCACTAGTGCAGATGGTTTAAAAATTAATTTTACTTGATGCCATGTAACAGCCAAAGCCATATAACTATTAGGTGGGCACAGAAGAGATATTATGAAGTATTAATTCTAACAAATGTTAAAAAAAAAGTTAACTATTTTTGTTGTGTTCTTTGGTGTATTGTAGTGAATTAAGTCCCAGTTGTAAATATAACTTTGTCTTCCTCATCTGTATAAATTCTGACTTTTTTGTGTGCTAAGAAGTGAAGCTCTATAAATGCTGAGTCATGGTGACAAAGACGAATTACTCTCCGGAAAACGATACTGCTGGAATTAATAGAAATGTTTCCTTATTTGAAAATGTAGTTGGGGGCCATTTGTTTAGGAGAAATATGTTAAATTATGCTACTTTAATGATATTTTCAGTTCTAGAATTCTGATTATATAGCCTGTTGCTATTAAAAGATCATGTGCTGGGATTTTGGTTAAATCTCCTTAAAAAGTTTCCAGAAAGTTCAGTTCTGTAGGCACTCTTCCACAATTTCATAGGCAATTTTGTAATTTGAACTCTGTTTAGAGATGTGTTTTTAAAAGTGCGGTCCAGGACTACCTTTATCACAATAATCTGGGGAACCTGTCAGGAGCAAGATTTTTGAAGCCCACCCCAAACCTTCTGAATTTCGAACTTAATAAAAGCCCCAGGTGACTCTGATACACCCTAAACACTGGGAACCACTGGTTTATTAAGTAGTAACGCTTTTCCTTTTATAAATGTCTTCCCATGGAACTCTTTGAACTCTTGTTGTCTCCCTTAGCCCCTCGTTAACTACTACAATAGCAGAAGAGATAAATTACTTTCCTATCAGTAACAACCTTTTCCAACACCCTTCCTTTATGTGCTGCCAGGAAGAGAGATTTGGGGTGGTTTTCAAAGGAAAAGCATTGAGAAGTGGATGCTTGATATTTATTTATTGCCACTCTTCCTTATTCATCTTTTCTTGCTCCAACTCTGACACAGTGTCAAAGAATGATCATGTTAAGGACTTTCATTTATACAGCCCTCTGCCATGATAAAGCACTTACATGTTGTTTTTAAAAATTCATATAACTTGCTCCTAGAAGGACATTTAGGTCATTTTGCCCAACTCTGTCATTTGACATATGGAGAAAATGATGCTTAGCTAGGTTTTGTGGTTTGTTCGAGATCACACTCCTAATTATTGAAGGAACTAGAACAGGGACCCAGGTATCTCGACTCCCAGAGCACTGATGTCTTCTGGCATGTTATTTAAAAAATCTTGTATATTGCAGTTATTTATGTGAAGAGAAAATTGTTTTGTAGTTTGTTCATCATCTTTGATTTGTTATCCTTAATGGTCTCGCTGCTTCCCAGGTCTGTTTCTATTTATTGTTATGTTGTGGGAAAACAGCTGAAAAACACATTTCTCATTGAGTGAGCTTTTGTGCAAATTGTAGCTTTCAGAGGAATTTGATCCCTGCGGCTTGAGGTTGAATTTGGTAACACTTTATTTTAGGTGTCAAGGCATGGTACATTTAATTAGCATTCGCTCTAATAACACTGATCAGTGTGAATTCTGCTGATTAAAATGTGGATGGTAGTATTACTGTACCGTGAGCAGAATCCACCCACATGCTGTTAGGTTCACTGGACTCGCTTTCTCTCTCTTGCCCAGTTTTAATTTAGAAAAACCAAAAAACAAAAACTAGTTTCTCTTTCTTCCTTTGGAGTGTTTAATTAATGGTTGTTGGATATGCTCAAAGTATCCAGTGGAATGGGTATAAGAATAAGGTTCTTTGCCCTCCCAATTATGTGATTGCTCACTTGAGGAGTTAATTAAATTTCAAATGTAGGCCACTTTGTATAACATACTATGGTGATAAAGTCATAATGCTCTAAAACAGAATCTAGACAGAGAGCTAAGAAACGCAGAACATTCCATTAATAAAGAACCTTGTAATTGGACCTCATCTGGAAAGAGATAAGGCAAGAGGAGCATTGTAACTGGAATGAGAGGAGTGTCATATTCTGTGCATGAAAAATGGCGGTCCTGGAGAACAGAATCTGCTGAGCACAGGGACCATTTTTAATCAATAAAAATGCTTTTTCTGAAGGAAACCTAAGCAAGAAACTCACCTGAACCAATTCCAGAGATTTTAAGTCAAGAAAAGTGAAGGCAAGTAGAATGATTTGGGAATAGATTTGTCACAGATGCAGTACGGACATTAAAAGAACAGTGAAAGATAGATCCTAGAGACATTTTCCCCCACATCCAGAGTATTACAAAAGTATCCAACTATTTTTTTTTTTTTAATAGACAGAGTCTCACTCTGTCACCCAGGCTGGAGTGCAGTGGCATGATCATAGCTCACTGCAGCCTTGAACTCCTGGGCTCAAGGAATCCTCCTGCCTCAGCCTCCTGAGTAGCTGGAACTACAGGCACATGCCACCATGCCCATCCAATTTAAAAATTTTGAAAAGAAAATAGAGCCTTACCATGTTGCCCAGGCTGGTCTTAAACTCTTTTCTTAAAGGGATCCTCCCATCTTCACCTTTCCAAGTAGCTGGGACCACAGGCATGTTCCACAATGCTCAGCTCACCTATTAATTTATTTTAATCTTTGTAAGGAAAACTAAAACAGTAATGTAAATTTTCGGGTAAAGTTATAATGAGTAGGATAGCACTATAAGCTCGTATAGGAAAAAAATGAATAAAAAACTACTTCTGGCAAAATGATAAATATGATATTCTGAAAAGCTGAATAAAATAGAATAAACACAATTTTAATTGAGTAGCTGACTTTGGGGGAAAAAGCAAGAGAGAGAGAGAGAGAGAGAGACAGAGCTGATCCCCAAACAAACAAACAAGAAATAAAACTAAAACAAAATCCAAACTCAAGTAAATAAGAAGTTGAAACCAAGGACATAACCAAGTGTGGGAACTGAGGCTGCTGTGGGAGCGAATGCTGGTATGAGAGCACTTGTCATGTGAATTAATGGCTTCCTGGTGGAGAATCCTGTGGAGACTATACCTAGGACTTGTTAGAAAGGGGCTAAACCTGGACCCTCAAACGGGTAGCACTCTTCAGAGGAAAGTAGCCTAGAGAAAACTTCACTTGGCTGCAAACTGAACAAAGAAACCAGTCCGACACCTTGGTAGCTCTGGTTTTAGGGAAGAGACAGGAACTTCCTTGAGAATTTGCAACTACAGACCTCAGGCCTCCCCTCATCCAGATGTAGAGTTTGAATTTAAATGGCCAGTTTATTGAAATACGAGCCCAGACATTATTTTAAAGTAATTCTTGTTTGGAGACTTCCCTATAGTATCTAACTTAGGCAAGTATAAAACTTCCTTAAAAAAACCACCTGCAACTCAAGACCTCAAAATTCCTAGGTACTGAGTTTAGTCAAATAATATGTGATGAAAAATAATGACCATGTTGGTAAATCATGAGCAAGTTAATGAAAATGGCAACAGGTTTAGATTTTCAAACACTTCAGATATTAAGATTATTAATAAAAATAGCACACACAAAAAATAAAGATGACAAGAAAAAAATGAGCAATAAGTGAGACATTGTCAAATATGCCATGCAGATTTAAAGACAAATGAACATGTAGAAATAAAAATAAAATTGATAAAATTAACTCATAAATTAAATATATTAGAGTCAGATGAAGAGAGAATTAATAAACTGGAAGATTAATCCAAGGAAGCTATTCAGAATGCAAAATATAGAGGAATAGATGAAAAATATGAGAGATTAAGATATTTGGAGGATTAAATAGTAAGTACTAACATATAGCTACCCAGATTAGTAGACTGAAAAAATAGAATGAGGAAGAATCAATATTTGAAGAAGTAATGCCTTAGTATTTTCCAGCATGGATGAAAGATGAAAATTCTTAGATGAAAAAGTCCTGAGTGTATTTCACTAACAATAAATAGAAACTCATACTGAGACATATTATGAAAAACTGTAAAATAATAAAAACAAAGAGAAAATATTGAAAGCAGACTGAGTAAAAAACATGTACAAAGCAGTAACAGACTTAATATCTTCAAAAGGCTGACAAAATAATTAAAATTAATTTAATAATTAACTTATTTAAATAATTAGTAAAATTAAATTTATCTGAAGTCAGGTGCCTAGAAAATTTTTATATCAAGAATGAGGAATAACTAAATAAAAAGGTGAGAGCACTTACTATTACCAGACCTTCATTAAAGGTAGTTCATAAAGATAATAGAATATATAAGAAATAGATAAAATAAAATAATCTCAGAAAGATGTTCTGATAATGCTTTTAAAAGATGTGCAAAGAAAATAGTATGTAGGTGTGCAATTACAAACTTTAAATATAAGGTATTAAAAATGCATAATATGTGATGGTAGAAGAAGTTCTAAGATCCTAAGACATAAATAAAATATTGTACAAAAACAACACATTAGACAGGAGGGAGTTGATTAGGCCTGAGCTCAGAAAGTAAATGACAATACTACTACTACTACTGCTGCTACTACTACTACTTTACATGAATTTCGTGAGAGTGATATGCCAGCTATGTTCTGATTGCTGTATGTATATTAATGGAAATTAACGGCCATAATAATCTTATGAGGTCAGTGATATTATCTCCATTTTTCAGGTGAGAAACCTGACAATGAGAAGCCACGTAATTAAGGAATCAGAGAGACCGAGGGGCTGAGGAGGAATTATTTAATTATTTAGGTGCACTGACCCAGTTGGATTAACATCCAAAGGACTGAGCCCTGAACAAAGAGTCAAGCTACCTTTTAAGCATTTCGTCAGGTGGGGGGAGATTTGTGCAGGGGGAAGCATATTACAGAAGCGAGAAACAAAGACAGTTATTTAATTAAGACATGCATTACATTATTTCTTACTTTTCAAGGAACAACATGTTTTATGACTTGAGATTATCTGTTTAGTGACCTTGCAGCTGCACAGCTAGAGAAACAGGGTCTTCACAATGCCTGGGAAAGGGAGAGAGAAGGCTCACTAGCCACGGAAAAACAGGCAGTTAATTTTTAAAGGACTGCAGCTCTTTCTTTTCCTCAGGGGAATTGGGTTTTCTTACACACGACTGAGTTTTTGCTCACACATTCTTTAATTTCTTTTAATTCCTGTTCCAACACAGGATTTGAGTCTAGATGATCTGGTTTGGATCTATGATCCTAACCACTGGGCTGTACCACTAGTGATTAATTTTAGACTTTTGTGCCTGGCAAAGTTTAAAAGGTAACCACTAAAACAAAAAAATAAAATATTATAACTACTTATGAATTAGAGGAGAAAAATGGAATAAGGGAGGGATCTTGTTAGCAATAAAAAAATTCCAAAAAAGCACAGAGAAATCAGGTCAAATAAAAAGCACAAGACGAGATGGTAGAAATGGATCAAAAGAATTCACTAATAAACAACGGTAAAAATGAAGTTGCTTGTTAAAAGATAGGTTGACAGATTGCATTAAAAATACAAGATCTAGCTATATTCTGTTTAGAGAAAACACACTCAAAGCATAAGGACATAGATAGTTTGAAAGAATAAGGATGAAAAAAGATATGCCAGGAGAATATTAATTAAAAGAAAGCTGAGATAGCTATCTTATGTCATTGAAAATAGACTTGAAGGCAAAAAGTACTGTTGGTTATAGTCGCTATATAATAGATTTTTTACACTAAGAAATAGATAACAATTCTAAACTTGTATGCACCTAATAAGATAGCTTTAAGTTATGTAAAGCAAAAATTGATAGAACTTCTTGGAGAAAGTGACAAACTTACCACAAAAGCAGAAGCTATGAAAAATTGTTGGGTCAAGCAGACAATAAGGAAACAGAAGATTAACCACATAGTTAAGAACTTTGACTTAATGTACATACATTGAATTCTGCAGTCTCAAATTACAGAATGCATTTTTTTCTCAAAGAAAACATTCACAAAAGTTGACCGTGAAGCCATAAATCACATATCAACACATTTTATGTACGTATATATGTATGTATGTATGTATGTACGTACATACATATTCTCTCACCAAGAAACTTGAATCTGAATCAACACATTTTAAAGAGCTAGTCTACTGACCACATGCTCTGCCTCAGCAGTTAAATTACTCATCAGGCCGGACATGGTGGCTAGCGCCTGTAAACCCAGCTCTTTGGGAGGCTGAGGTGGGTGGATCACCTGAGGCCACGAGTTGGAGATCAGCCTGGCCAACATGGCAAAACCCCGTCTCTGCTAAAAATGCAAAAATTACCCGGGCATGGCGGCGTGTGCCTGTAATCTCAGATACTGGAAAGGCTGAGGTACAAGAATCGCTTGAACCTCGGAGGTGGAGGTTGCAGTGAGCCAAGATTATGCCACATTCCAACCTGGGCAACAAGAGTGAAACTCCATCTCAAAAAAAAAAAAAATTACTCATCAGTTAAAACAAAAATGAATCTCTTCTCCATCTTTTCATAGTTTAAATTAAATGACCTCTAAGTAACTCATTGGTTTAAAAAAAAAAAAGAAATCAAAATTAAAATGAAAAAATACAGTTAGGCTGGATGGGGTAGCTCACACCTGTAATCCCAACACCTTGGGAGGCCAAGGCAGGTAGATCACTTGAGCCCAGGAGTTTGAGACCAGCCTCGGCAACATGGTGAAACTGCATCTCTACCAAAAATACACATACACACACACAAAAAATAGCTGGGCATGGTGGCACGGGACTGTAGTTCCAGCTACTTGGGAGGCTTAAGTGAGTGGACTGCTTGAACCTGGGAGGTCAAGGCTGCAGAGAGCCAAGATTGCACCACTGCACTCCAGCCTGCGCGACAGATTGAGACTCTGTCTCAAAACAACAACAAAAACAACTAAAAATAATGAAAATAATCAATATTAAAAATTTGGGATGTAATTAAAATGGCATTTGGAAATCACTCCATACCCACTTAAGGAGGAAAAAAAGGCTGAAAATCAATGAAGTATGTAACTAACTTAAGAAGTTTAGAAAAGAGTAGAATAAACCAAAGAAAGTAAAAGGAAGGAAGTAGTAAAGAGAAGAATTAGTGAAACAAAAGACATGCCATATACAGGATTAACAAAATCTCAAGTTAGATTTAAAAATCATAATTTCCAATGACATTTTTTTTCACTGAGTATAAAATGTGAAGATCCATTACAAGGATACCAGTGTAGATACAGAAATATAATCTGAATAGAAAGAATGATTTGAATTTTTTTCTTTTACCAATTTTACATTTACTTTTTAAATTTGCATAAACTAAAATTAACTTTTTGGTATACATATCTATTAGGAGTTTTGATGAATTCAAAGATTTGAGTATTTATCCATCATCATAATCAAGCAACAAAACAGGTCAATCATTCCCCAAACTTCTTGGTGATGCCCCTTTAAAATCAACCACTAGCCCTCACCCTAGACCCCTGGTAACCACTAATTTTGTTCTCTTCCCCTAAAGTTTTGCCTTTTCCAGAAAATCATATAAATAAATTATACAGTATTTGACCCTTTTGGTCTGGCTTCTTTTATTCATCATAATTCATGAGATATTCATATTGTTGTATGTTTTAATAGTTTGTTTCTTTTTATTGCTAAGTAGTATTCCATTGTAGGGATTGTAACATATCCATTCACCAGTTGAAGTGCATTACATGTATCAAATTTACAGTTTCTTAACGATTATGCTTACAGCTTATAAATATTCATGTACAGATTTTTGTGTCAACATAAGTTTTTGTTTCTCTTGATATATACCTAGGTGTGGGACCGGCATATAGTAAATGAGTGCTAAACTTTCTAAGAAAGAGACACACTGTTTTCCAAAGTAGCTCTATCATTCTGTATTCTCGCTAGCAGTTTCTGAGAGTTCCTTTTGTTTTGCATCCTTGCCATCACTTTCAATTTTCAGTTTTAAAATAATGTTAGTCCGTCTCGTAGATACGTGTGTACTTCTGGTTTTAATTTGTATTTCCCTTATGACTAATAATGTTGAGCGTATTTTCTTGTGCATCTTTGCCATCCATACATCTTCTTGGTGAAGTTTCTGCTTAATTTTTGCGTATGTGTGCTCATTTTCATTGTATTGTTTGCTTTCTTATGAATTATCTGAGTTTTTTGTATATGCTAAATATTCTTACTTATGATGTCTTATTATATATTGCAAGATGTTGTTTTCTAATATTTTGTTACAGATTTTTGTGTCTATGATAATGAGAGGTATCAGTCTCTAGTTTTCTTTTTTTGTAATGTCTATCTGGTTTTGGCATTAGAATAATGCTGGCTTCATAAAATCACTGGGGAAGTGTTTTATCCCTTTTATTCTGTGGAAGAGATTTTGTAGAGTTCAGAGTACACATTCCTTAAATATTTAGCAGAGTTCCAGAGTGAAATCATTTAGATCTGAAGTTTTCTTTGTGGAAGATTTTAAACTACAAATTCAATTCCCTTGCTAGGTATAGCACTCTTAAGATTATCTATTTCTTCTGGAATAGTTTGTGGCTTTCAAGGAACTGGTAATTTTATTTAAGTTGTCACATTTATGGGTATAGAATTTTTCATAGTATTTTATTCTTTTAATGTTTGTAGGGTTTTTAATAACATTCTCTCTTTAATTCATAATGTTGATAACTCATGTCTTCTCTCTTTTAGTCACACTAGACATTTATTAACCCATTTATGCCAGAGATTGCAAATTCTTTTTTGTGAAAAATCAGACATTGGTGATGACCTTGAGCAGTAGAACATAAATAACTCCCAGAAGTTTAGTGTTCAAATAATGGAACACTAGGCATAAATGGGTTAATGTTGTTAATCTTTTAAAATAACTCACTTTTGGTTTTATTGATTTTCTGTATTATTTTGTCTTTCGAATTTCATTGATTTTTGCTCATATTTTCACTCTTTCTCCTTACTTGGGACCTAATTTGTTCTTTTTCTTTTTTATAGTCAGAAGCTTAGATTACTGAGTGGAGACCATTTTTCTTTTCTAATATAAATGATCTAAAACAATTAATTTTTCTCATAAGTATTGCTTTTGCTGAATTCAGTCAGTTTTGATATATTGTATTTTTATTTTAATTTAGTTCAAAATATATTTAAATTTCTCTTGAATCTTCCCATTTGGCCCACAGTTATTTTATAATTGTAGTAATTTTAAATATTTTGGGATTTCCATGCTATTTTTCTGTTATTGATTGCTAGTTGAATTACTGTATGGTCACAAAACATACTTCATATCATATAGACTCTTTGTAATTTGTTAAGGACATTTGTGGCACAGAGTATTGTCTGTCCTGGTAAGTATTCCATGTATACTTGAAAGTAAGATATATTCTGCTCTTCTTGGGTAGAGTGTTCTATGAATGACAAGTGGATCAAATTGGTTGATAGTTTTGTTCAGGGCTTTGATAGTCTTCCTGATTTTCAGTGTACTTATTCTGTCAGCTTCTGTGGGAGGAGTCTTGAAGTCTCCAGCTACGATTGTGGGTTTATCTATTTTTCTTTAAATTTGATTAGTTTTTGCTTCACATATTAATGTTTTGAAGTTCTGGTGTTAGTTGCATGTATATAGAGTATTTTTTATGTCTTTTTTGGGAATGTCATCTTTACCATTAATTATGTAATGTCTCCCTTTATGTATGATATTGTTCCTGTTCTGAAGTCTGCTTTTTCTGATATTAATGTGCCTATTCTAGTTTTGTTTTAATTCATGTTGGAAAAATATATCTTTTTCTGTGTCTTTATCTGTAACTCATCTTTATTTTTATGTTTAGGATAAATTTTCTTTTATATATCATATATTTAGGTTTTGAGTTTTATTCAGTCTGATAATCTTTTAATTTGCATATTTAATTATTTACATGTAAGGTAATTAATGATATGCTTGGATTAAAAGACAATGTCTTGTTATGTATTTTTTATTTTTCTTTATTTTTGCTCTTTTTCTTTCTTCTTTTTGAAAAGTTGGGTATTATTCCATTTTACCTCCAATATTGTCATTTTATTTATACTCCATTTTTACAATATTTTAGTGGTTACTCTATGGTTTACAATACCTATCTTATTTACTCCAAAGTCTACCTTAAAATAATATTACACTGTTTCAATGTAGTATAAATACTTTATAGCATTTTTTTCTAATTACTTTTTCCTATTCTTTATGCTATTTTACTTTCCTGTATGCTATACACACAATACATTGCTATCATTTTTTATTTAGGCTGTTAGTTATCTTTAAGATAATTTACAAATAAGAGTTAATTTTGTATTTTTTTGCTTTACTGCATTTCCAGTTCTATTCATTATGTGTGTGTGTGTGTATGCATGTGCATAGATCTAAATTTCTGTCTAGTATGATATTATTTCTGCCTGAAGAACTCTTTTAATATTGTTTTCAGTGTAGGTATTGTATTAGCCAGGGTTCTCCAGAGAAGTAGAATCAATGAGATATAGATACCGATCTCTTCCCCCCTTTCTTTCTCTCTCTCTCTCCAAATGTATACATACACACACATGTATTGATATGTATGTATGTATGTGTCTGTCTATCATCTAGCATCTGAGAGAAGATTTAGTGGGGGATTGGCTCATGTGATTATGGAGGCTGAGCAGTCTCATGACAGGCTGTTCTCTAAGCTGGACACCCTTGGATGTTGGCAGAATGGTTCAGTCTAAGTGCGAAGGCCTCAGAACCAGGGAAACCAGTGGCCTGAGAACCTCAGGAGGCACTAGTGTAAGTCCTGGCATCAAAAGGCTGGGGAACCTGAAGTTATCCAAGGACAGGATAAGAAAAGTATATTCCAGTTTCTGCAGATAGATCAACACATTTGCCCTTTGTTTCTGCCCACCCCCCCAAACCCCCAGATCCCCAGTGGATTGGATGGTACTCACCCACATTGAGGGTGGATCTTCTCCAACCCCATCAGACTCACATGCCAATCTTCTTTGAATAAAACCTTCACAGACATCTAAAATATAATGCTTTATCAGGTTTCTAGGTATTCCTTAATCCAGTCAAATTGACCCCTAAAATTAAACATTTACAGTTATGCTGGCAAAAGATTCTCCTTTGGTTTACCTGAGAAAAATATTCATTTCTCCTTTATTCTTGAAAGGTAATTTCAGTGGCTATAAAATTCTGGGTTGACTTTTTCCTTTTCTTTCAGCACTTTAAAGGGTGGCATTCCATTGTCTTCTGACATGCAGTGCTTCTTATTAGAAGTCTACTGTAATTCTTACCATTGTTTCTATGTAGTATTTCCTTTTTCTCTGGTGACCTTCAAGACTTTTTCTTTATTTTTAATTCACAACTGTTTGAATATGATATGCCTAGGGGGGTGTGTGTGTGTGTGTGTGTGTGTGTGTGTGTGCAGTTTTTTCCTCTTGTGGTTTAGTATATATTTTACTTGGAGTTATCTGAGCCTCTTGGATTTGTGGTTTTGTCTTTTTTAATAAATGAAATGTTCCTTCATATATCTTGGATGCTTTGTTTTGATCCTTCCCCCTGCCTCCCACTCTGTTTTTCTCTTGTATTAGTTTGGGTACTTTCTATTGACTTGTCTCTAAGTTCATGATTTCCTTATTTGGCTCTGTCAAGTCTACTGATTAGACTGTCAAAGGCATTCTTCATCTTTCTTACTGTGCTTCTCAGTATAACATTTGCATTAGATTTTTTTTTCTTATAGTTTTTATCATTTTACTGAAATTACCCATCTGTTCTTGCATGCAGTCTACCTTTTTCATTAGCACCATATCATATCAATAATAGTATTTTAGGCACTTATCAATAATAGTATTTTAGACTCTCTGTCTAATAGTTATTATGGGTGTGATATTTGTATCTGGCTCCTTAGATCACTTTGTGTCTTGACATTGTTTTTTTTAAATGTTTTGATGGCTCATAACTTTTTTGTAGAAGTTTATGCATTTGGTGTAGGACAGTAGGCACAGAAGTAGATAGCTTTTATTTTTTTATTTTTTTATTTTTTGCCCGTAAATGGGTATGCCGTTCCTTATGTTAAGCTTTCAGTGTGGTCATTTAATATGGACAGGAATTGATCTAGTTTTGGAATTGTTGCTATGATTACCCTCATTGTATCCCCAGCTTACCATTTCAGTAGTTGTTACCTTGTGTTTAGGGTAATGGTAGTTTGCCCCAATTTTTTTCTCAGTGTCTGCTCTGCACTAAGCTTCAGATCTTTCCTTTGTGCTGTGCCTTAGAGAGAATTTCTCTCCGCTTTCTCGGTTAATCTCCCTGCAGTATACCATTGTTACTTGATGCCTACTATCCTTGTGGTGAGGGTTGGGGGGATTTTTATTATAGTTCTAATTAAGCTTCTATTTTAGGCACATACTGTGCCCCCTAAGACTCATTTCTTAGAGTTATGAGTTTCTCAGTGCTCCTACTCCACTCCTAGTGGCATTCCTGTTCTTCCCCAAGATGTGGAGAGATTTTTCCCTTTTCTTTTTGCCTAGTTTCGGTTGATTTTCCACTGCTCTTCACCAAGATATAGGGAGTTTTCTTTCCTTTTCTTTTCTTCTAGCTTCAGTTGATTTTCACTAGTGCCCTAAGGGTGAGCATCTTTCTTGAACCCTACCAGTAGTTGAAGGCATTTGCTTTGTAGGGGAGAAAAGAAAGGTGGATTTAGGTGGGTTTTCATGTCTTTTTTATTACCCTCCTTCATTTCATGCCCAAAGCCATGAAGGGTCCTATCTTAGGACCCTCGCCAATCTTTTTTTGTTTGTTTGTATTGGTGAGCAGCAAGTCAGGACTGTGAAGAAGTGAAGAAGAGCATGCAGGTGGTATGAATCTCCCTTTTATATGTGGCTCCTTATGTGTGGTTCTCTAACATTTTATCCTCTTGACTAGCCCACATTTAACTTTTACCAATTTACTTAAAATTTTAGCTGAATTGTTACTGATGTCTGACAGTGTCTGTAAGCAAACGCATACATCTTGTCTGTCCTTGCAAGTACCCGCCTTTCCTTAGATTTGGGGTTAGAGGTTGTTGCTCTTCCACCTCAGCTCTCTAATGACTTCAAGAAAAGTTAGGGGTTATCATATTGTTTGCCATTTTATTGGCTATTTTTATTGTATTGAGGTTGGAAGCAATGCCCTTTCCAACCTTCTGCATCCCAAGTAGGAGATGGCAGCACCAATCAATTATGTTTTAGTGGGAGAATATGAAAATGTAGAATATATATGCATGGAATACATCTGCAAATCACCAAGTCCTTGGGTTTGGATTAGCTCATGTGGCGGTCCCATTGTAACATAATTTTTACATTCTTATATCCACATTTCCATTACTGAAAGTTAGAGGGGTAAAACAATAATAACTAAAACATGCATAATGCATACTATGTGTGAAACACTGTTTTAACCTTGCTTCACATATTAACTTGTTTAATCCTCACAACTTTTATGTTACTGATAAACTCAGGCACTGTCAGGTCAAGTCACAAGGCATCCGTGATAAACTCAGGCACTGTCAGGTCAAGTCACAAGGCATCCTACCTCCTAACTAGTTGATTCTGTGTTTGAACACAAGTGTTTTTAATCAGCTTTATCACTTCTCAAATAAAAGTATAAAAGGACGATTAATCAGGGTAATTCAGAATTCTGAAGAGCATCTAGTCCTGCTCTTTTATTTTACAAATGAAAAATTTAAAACATGTGAGTTAAATGACTCATCAGGACCAACCACATAGTTTGAGGCTGATTCCATATAGAACCAAGGTTTCCATTTCCCATGCTATTTTTATTTAATCACAGCATTCGATTACAAATGGGAGTTCAGTTCCAGTGCTCCAAATCTAGAGATTTATTTTTAAACGATTTCTTATTTGGGCTAAGGTTTATTTATTTATAGGTTCAGCTCAAATGATGGAGAGGAATGTAACTTTCAGATTGCCATTTAATTTTATCACATTAACTTATATATGTCCAAGAACAGAACACATCCAAAGTTAAAATATTCATCTTTATTCAGGCAAGGAACAAAGTGAATATCTGTAGTTGGGAATTTTCTATCAAAAGGCTTTTTCCTCCGGTGTTTATTAATGAGTACATTTGATTGTAGAAGCCATTTGTTCTGCTAAGCTTTAAATATAATAACTCTTGTTAGTCCTCTGAAAGACTGTATCTTAAATGTATAGTTCATTCATTATCATAGCTCTGTTTTCTAACTCTTCTCTTTTATTTAATGCAGTGCCTGTGGAAATTTATATGCTGCTTAAGGAAGACTTGCCATCTTCTTCCTTTCTCTTCATTCACCTCTCTATGATGGTTACATATACATAGTAGCATGTAGTGGGACAGAAGTCAGAAAACTTGAATTGTTTATCATGTTTTGTGACTTACAAGCAACTTGGCCTCTGGCAAATGTTTTGGTATCTTTTAGCCTTTGTTTTCTCACCTGCACTCCATGGTGTATGAGGATCATTCATTTACCCGTAAACATTTATTGAACTTCTGTTATAAGCCTGGCACAGTGGTGGGCACTGGGGACACAAAGTTGAATAGGACACAGCTACTACTTTCCAATGAACTTATGGTGGATCTAGTATAGGTATTGATGTGTAAATAATTATGACATGCAATAAAATGTATACAAGTTTAATATAGGAGAGGCAGATCGGACAGACTCAGAATATTCACAGAAGGCGTATTTAAAAGTAAGAGTTCAGCAAGCAAGTGAGGAGAAAGCCTTTCAGGCAAAGGAAGAGCATTTAAATGTTTTCTAACTGCACATCAAAAACTGGTTGAAGTCCACAAACCTGAGGGACTGTCATTGCTTTTAAGAAACAATGTATCAAGGGATTATGAAAACTATGATTTGAATTTTGAAAACCATCATGTTATAGTTACAGATAATAACCTTAGAGACATCCTAGTTTAAATTCATTAATAAGATACAGAGATAGAATGACAAATCAAGACTGTAATTAATTGTAAGAAATTGGATCCTGCAAGTCTTCATTATCATGAGTCATATTAATTAACATTTTCACTAATTAGCTTGACAATAAAATCATCACACAGTTAGTGACCCTGTGAGGTCACAAACACAAAGTAGCATTGCTTACAAGGTCAGGGTTAAATAATTGATAGTAGGATTGACTAGCGCTATAGTTAAAACCCATACAACACAGGCAGACCAAGAGATAGGAAAATTTACTCAGATTAAATATGGCTCTTTTTATCAGATATATCAAAGATATTTCATAACATTGGCATTTTAAAAAGAATTTCATATACTATCTCTGATTTTTTTCACACGATTAAATTACTGTTACTACTAGCCTCTTGTATAATGCCATTTGTAATAAACTGGGCAAAAGTTGCTTTCAGAGGTTAGTATTTAAGAAGAAAAGTATCACAAAAATCTATTAATGACATGAAATATAATGCTTAAGGATGTACTGACAGTCCACAGAATCCATTGAAAAAGCTTAAGAGCAAAAGAGGACAATTCATATGATGGTTAAACCTTAAAATAGTTTATCAGTGAGGAAAAAATAAAATGTGATTTTGAAAGGAAAGGCAAGGACAGTAGAAAATGTCTGAGGAAGAAATATATCAATACTCAGATAAAGTAATGATCAGAAAATGTAGGCCTTTGTCATTAGCAATGGAAAAATGTTAGATAATCAGGTGATAAACGACTTTGTGGGATGGAGGTGTTCATATGTATCAGGCAAATGATTTCATGGAGTAGTTTCTTATATTTATCTGTATTACTATGTATCCTCCCTCTTTGAACCTAAATAGAATAATTTGTTTATTTCAGTTCTTTTAGATAACTAAATGTTATATTACCTTTTCAAATATTTAGTTAAAACCTAAGCTTAACCAAATCAAATGTACTCTTTTCCTTTGATCGCACAAGGGGCCCTAAAATAGTGTACATTAAAAACAAAATTCTATTGTAATAAAAATTTAACCAAATTATTTAAAAATTTAATGAAAGTAATGTCATAATTAGACAAAAGTAAAAATAATACAATCTCATGCAATAATCTTAATATTTGCACATTGCCTTCTGCATGCAGCTATATTTTTAATATACTTGCAGTCATAATATGCATTTCTATATTATAATTTTTGTATTGTGAATTGCCATTTCTCCCCATCTTGTTGAAAAAAAGATTTAAATAGCTTACAAAGAAATGTACAATAAAACAAAGTAACGTTAAATAAAATCAATAGGAAAAGAAAGAATTCAGGAGAAAGAAAGGGAAGAGCGGGATAAAATAAGAAATATATGAGGTAATATAAAAAACATTTGTCATTAGCTATTAGACACAGGCCATGGATTTATCTTTGAGCAGGCACTTAAAGAGGGAAATGGGATCAATTTCTGATTTATCGTGTCTAGTAGATTAAAACAGATCAGTTGTTTAGGAGAAGTAACAAATATTTTTAATCCTGAAACCATAGATACATTTCTTTTGTTTTTCTTCATAAAGAGGATACAATGGCTTAAACATCACTCTAATGTCAAATATAGCCATGAGTTTCATAAGGCTGCTTCTTGTAACACACGTTTTAATAGTCTCAGTGTTGGCAAATATTATAGAAGTAAAGTTAGCATACCATAATTCATTTAAAGAAAACCCAATAGAACGAGATTATATTTCAATATACACCTTTTGTATAACCAAAAAACAAAACACCACAGTAAAATGATGACAAAAAACATATTTGCGATTCTAGACAAAATGTTAAAATCTTTAATCATAAATGAACTCTTCAGAAATCAGTACAAAGAGACTAAAACTACAAGGGAAGTGAAAATAAAAGGAACAGGAAAATGGAATAGCACAAATGAGTTATAAGGCTATATGAAGATGATATAGTTAATATTAATAGTTGAGAAAGAAATTTCATTATAAATTCCATTATTGATCCTTACAGATATTGATATCTGATGTTTGTGCAGCTTTAGGAAATGAAGAATTCTCAAATTCTGGGGAAACTTACTGTAGTCATAGGGAGTTTACTCAAAAAATGTAGATTTTTGCATAAACTTGGCCCTGGCAGTTCCAAACCACAGGAATTACTCCAACAAAGCAATTAGATACACACCCGCACACATACACATACATGTTTACTACATAGAAAATGTGTAAGTAATATATCATCCCCCAAGAAACTACTTATGTATCAACTGGTTTATAAAATAATAGATTTTGTGGGGGTAGAAATAGAAAAAAGGCACTTAAGCAAAATTACTACATTTCTCAAAATTCTATGTCCTTTGAATTGTTATGAAACATTTTTAATGAATCAGTTTTATATGATGCATTTTAAAAAAACATTTAGATTAATATTTCTGTTTACTTCAGAACTTAGAAAGTCTCTTTGGAATGAGCTGATTGCTCCTTTTCTCTTAAAAATAATCTTTCAGGTTTACTTTGAATGGATAAGTTTTTTTCTTTCCTTTTTGATGACTTTTCCATGATGAGTAGACAATTTAAAGCATTTCACTGATGTAGTTATGCTGTTCGATGCAACCTTCCAGCAATCTTTTTATCATTAGATTATTCGCTCTATATAGCAGAATCATTGAATGGGGGAGTACAGAGTTTGAGAATGGGAAGTAGATAGAGCTAAATTTAGTATAATGACCTATGAGAAGAGCAAAAAAAAAAAAAAAAAAAAAAAAAAAAACTGAGATCTTTTTAAAGATTAAAGATTTTAAAGATAGAAGCCTAAATTGTACAAAGTTGAGCCAAATTTCATGCACAGAAAGTTGCTTTTAACTTCCTCTCCCCACATACACACATTTAGAAAGAGAGACATTTATTTCTTAGAAAAATAATATTTTCCTGGTTAGACATTTATTTTCTACAAGAATTATTTATTATTTGCTACCAAAGACACTCATTTGTCTAGAACTATGTGGTTCAATAAGAAAGCAAACAATGCCCGACAATGATAAAAGCAACAAGAGTTGTAAGACAATGGAAGGAGAGATCAGTCACAGTGAGTTGGATGTGATTGTTCCCATCATGAAATGGATGAGAGATCTGATCAGTTGAAGACAGCACACAAAAATTATCTCTTGCTGTTAGTAGAAAATTGTCTTGTACTGTCACTGAGCAAGTACATTGACCTCTAAATGAAGCTTTGAGATTTTGCAGCTTTTTCTTTGTGGATTAACTGCAAAAGATACATCCTTTATATGCTGTTGCCTTGAGTTGAGAATTGCTTTCCTAGTAGAGAATAGAGGAATTTGCATTGTTACTTATTCTCTACTTTTATCTGTAGGTGGAAAAACCTTCGTTGTAACATGGTTACTTACTCTGTGGAGTCAAGGGAAGATAGCTGACCATGAAACTGAACCTGGTTTCTGACTCTCCCACTTACTTAGTAGGTATGGTCTGCCTTAGGCTAAGCATGTTTTAAATAAATGGGGATCATCTTCACAATAAGGTGAATCCTTGTTTAGAAGATTAAATGAGAAATTATATACCTAACACATGGATATCAAATACTTGTCTCTCAAAAAGAGTTAGCCGTTATATTATTATTGCTGGTGGTGGTATTTTTGGAGGCAAACTGGCAAAAATAATGACCAAATTTTCTGCCAGGTTTTTGTAGACCCACTACTTTACTAGGTAAGTATTTAGGACTGGAGAGAGAAAATACCAGATAATCAGATGCAGAATTGTTTTCTCCATAGCAAATTATTTTCTTCCTCATATGGATCATCTTGTCTCCTTGATTCTGGTTTGGGTATTTTAATAAAGTTTTTTAAACTTATAATTTTTTGGTTTTTGTTTTTTTGTGTTTTTTGGAGATGGAGTTTCACACTGTTGCCTGAGCTGGAGTGCAGTGGCGTGATCTTGGTTCACTGAAACCTCCGCCTCCTGGGTTCAAGCGATTCTCATGCCTTGGCCTCCTGAGTAGTTGGGATTATAGGCGCCCGCCACCATGCCCAGCTAATTTTTTGTATTTTTAACAGAGGTGGGGTTTCACCATGTTGGCCAGGCTGGTCTTGGACTCCTGACCTCGTGATTCGGCCACCTCAGCCTCCCAAAGTGTGGGATTACAGGCCTGAACCACTGCGCCTCGCCTAAACCTGTAATCTTATAGTTTAAATGATATAGGTTTACTTACAAATACATTAATTTTCTTTCATCTTGCCATTGTTGCATCAACTACATTTATATTGCTATTGTATAATCAATCAACTAATAAAAGATGAATGAGATTCCAGTTATCTGAACCAAGACAGGGATTGCTGACCAAGAGTAAGCAAATAAAACATCTTTTTTTTTTTTTCCCCCCCAAATAAAACATCTTTAGTAGGAGGATAGTGGGAGAAACTTTGTGAGTCATAACCATGTAACAGAATTTCTAACGAATATTAAAATTGTGTCTTAATTTTAATACTTTATTATAATTAAAAATAAAAGGAGTAGAAAACCCTCTCTAAGTCAACTTAGTTTGCTCAGCCAGATAATTTCAGTTCATAAAGGCATCCTTTTGCTGAATTTTCTGAGTCGTGCTTGTGACTCACTGAGCTGGCTTTGCTGATCATGAGTCATTTCAGATTTTCTTGAAAAAGGCTACTATCACTACCTTGTCTTTGGTTTGCAATGAAAAGGAAATACAGCATTACAGGTGATAGTATGGATAGCAAGAGGAATATGGAAAAAAATGGCAACCTCTATGATTTGGATATAATAATTTCTGTCTGGTAAAGGGCCAATGATTTGTGCAGTTAAAGAGACACTGCTCTAGCAAGTGTTCTAATATTGTCAAGAACCTCCTTCTTTGCCTCCTAAGAGCATGGAAGCAAAATTCTCCATAGGCATTGACATTCTCTTTGCCTTTTAAAACATAAGGTTAGACTGGGGCAAGACACTGGTCCTGTCTGTGATTTCATGTGATGTCAAATTGCTGGTCAGAATGTCTGCTTCTCAGGTAAACATCTAGGTGTATGGGATGCATAGAAACTAAAAATAAAAATGAGAAGAATCGTTAACACCTGATAATAACTTTAACCTCTACTAATTTAACACTTGGAAAGAAGAGGACATGGAAGTTGACTGCTTTGCCAGTGTTTCATTTGAAGATTTTCTTTACCTAGCCCTGTCCCAATCTGTCCCTTTCCCTAGTCTGGCCCATATGCAGACCTCCCTGTGTTACCCACTCCTATGAATCCTGGGAGTGATTCATAACTCTTGTTTCTGATTACTGACATCAATTCTATTATTTCTATATCTATCTCTTCAAAGTACATCCAACATCCATGCACTTCTCATCAATTTCACTGTTATATCCATAGTCCAAACCATCATGTTGTCTTATGTGGTCTCCTAGCTGGTAGCTCTACATGTATGCTTGCACTCTGTAAAGTCTGTTCACCCATCAGCCAGAGTAACTGACTTAAAAAACAAATGAGATCATGTCTCTCTCTCGCTCAAAACAGGGAAAAAATGGCTTCCCTTTCTTTTATACTTCAAATAAAACCTAAACAAACTTTTTGTGGTCTACTGGGATCTTTTTCTTCCTTAAATGTGCCAAATTCTCTCCAGACTGAGAGCATTCTGTTTGCCTGAAATACTTTTCCCCATATATTTACAAAGCTCTATTATTTAGATTCCTGTCAAATATCAATTCTTCAAGGAGGCCTTCCCCGAATCCCCCGTTAAAAAATAACGCCTTAGATCAGAGATCTCAGAAGCCAAGACTGCTATAGGTATTCTTGTGAAAGTCATTTATTGAGGCAGTGCTCTTAGTGAAAGGGAAATGAGAAAAACATTGCAGAGGCAGGGAGGGGAAAAAAAAAAAAAAAACCTAAGCAAGGACGTCAGCTGAGCTGGGGACGTGCTTCAGCCTGGTTGCAGGGGATGCCCTGGAACACAAATAACGTCAGAGACTTATTCCCACCTCGAGGCAAGGAAACTGGCTGTTGGTACACAATATCAGTCAATTGTTGGCTGCCCCTGGGATAGTGATAATGGGACACAGTCTCCTGGGTGAGGCACCTCTCCTTCAGTTGAGGGCAGTTTTCCAGAGAAGCGGGTAGCTGTGAGCCCGTAACAGCCAACAGTCACAGGTACTGCTAGGGCCAGGCACATCACCTAGTGAAGAGGAATCTGGTAGGGGTATTAACAGCGTCTGCTACAAGTAGCCACCCCTATTAGATACCCTGTTTCACTTTTCATTATAACATTATATCATTATATATTATCTACTTGTTGGTCTATCATCTGTCTATCTATCTATCTAATCTATCTATTGATTGACTGATTGATCTTTCCTTGTCCAAGATTAAAATGAAGAGGGTAGGGATTTTGCCTTGCTTATTACTATATTCCTAGTACCCAAATGAGTACCCAATACATTAAAAGTATCAAAAATAATCATAACTAACATGTATTAAGTGTTTACAACATGCCAGATGTGATTCTAAGTGTTTTACAAGTATTAATTCATTTACTTCTCATAATGATATTATAAAAGAGATACTATTATTATCTTCATTTTACAGTTGAGGAAAGTGACACAGAGGGGCCAAGTAACTTACCCACAGTTACATATTTAGGGAGTGGTGAGTCTAGGGTTTTATTCCAGGCCAAATTCACTGCCTCTCTATAAATATTCATTGAGTGTTGAAGGAGTAAGTCAATGGAGTTAGATTCATGAAGCATTTTCTAGGTAGTTTAATCATTTTTTCATTTCAGCACAGTAATGAAATGGGAGTTCAGTAAAATTCTTCCTTTGGCATATTCTTGTGTCTGTGTCCTGCAACACGGACTTAGGTAGCAAAAGGCTGGTACTCTCCCACTCTACCCATCACTTGTGACCTTGGCCTGTATTTTAATTAGCTCTCCATCACTCAGGCATTTGTTTATTGTATGATATATTCCATATCAGAAGAACTTTACCAAGAGTTCAAAGATATAAATTCTGCTCCTCGGTCTGACATTGCTATCTTTACACACTGGGATATTCTGTCTCAGTCTCTCTGAGCCTCAGTGTCTTGATTTGTAAAGTGAGAGGTTTGGTCCAGATGAATAAACTTGTAGCCTGAGGCATTGTATGACATCAGTCATACAAGGTTTGACATTGGTCTTAAATGAGGATTTTATGAGTGAATCAATACATAAGCTAATGAAGGAATCAGATGTGTAAGTATCATTTGAGATTCCAAAGAATTGTTTTGTGTTGCTTTAACTGTTTGGACCAAGAAGCCAGAAGCATAAGAAGATATGGATCTAACCAGAAGCATAAACGTTTATTTAACATTGTCCTCAGTACATGGCAGAAGGCCTATCATCTGGGGATCTTCATTTCAGAAGCTGGAAGTATGTTCTGTTTCATCTCTTAACCCCCATCTCCCATGCAGATTGAATTTATCAAAGTTCAGATGGAGGTTAAAGACTCAGGTGAATCAGTTTAGTTACCAAGCAACATACTTATCAGTGGCTTGTGAACCATAACCTATAGAAAGAAAACTAGATTTGGGGCCAACAGACACAGAGCTGAATTTCTACTTGTGTCAGTAGCTGTGTAATTGTGTTTTAGAACCACTTTAGATAAGCAAGGACGCCTCCTACAAGAACAGTGACATCTCAGAAGTGTATATATAATGTTTGTTGTTCTGTACATTGGAAAGAGCATGCAAGGATTTGGGAGCCAGTCACATCTGGGTTCAAATCCCATCTTTGCCCCTTAATAGCTGAGTGCTTGGGCAAGGAATTTAGCATCTCTGAACCTCAGGTTCCATCTGTATAAAATGGGTAAATGTGGCATATTGTGGGGACTGTGTCTCAGAGTGCCTATTGAAACATTTAAACAATAAGTGCTAGCTAATAATAATAATTTAGATTATTCTATATACTAATAGGTTACTTCCACTTTGAGATGTTCCTATAATTACTATGCTGTGTTGTAAGGCTTAATTCTAGGGTTCTAGATATTAGAATCTCTGCTTGAACTTTGCCACTTTAATTCTAGTCTTCATATTTTATTACTAAATACTGTTTGTTTTGTTAACTTAGCAAACTTTTGACTTTAAATAGTATTACCAAACAAAATAATTGTCAAAGCAATCTTTTAAAACAGGTCTTTTCTTAAAAAAATGTGAAGTTGTTTTATTGTTTTATTACCAATGGGTTTTGCCTTTGAACTAACAAAGTACCTTTTAGGAAATTTGCCTTATTAAAAGAGAACTATTGCAAATTAAAATATTAATGCATATTTTAAATCTAAAAATGGTGCTTTTGATTCTCTTTAAGGGTGGAATACAAGTTTGTTCTCTTAAGCAGCTTAAGGCACATTTTTATCTTTCTCATTAATTTTTATTTTTTCCTTTATCAGCTCAGCCAGAATCCTGGCTTTGAATTAAAAGGTGGGTTGTTCAAATTTTTGTGTGAATCATAATCATAAACATCATGGCCTGTGTATTTCTCAGCAGTTTGACTCTTTTTTATGTTATCTAAAAATTATTTTTTATTCTCTCAGTTTCAAGTCTTCTGTATTTCCCTGCCTAGGCGTTTGAGCTTAAAAATAATGCTTTAGTGTGTTTTTATTTCTCATCTATTAGAGCCCTCAATAAAGTTGGTAAAAAGACAGAAATCTCCATGTTTATTTATTTACCACAATCAGAAGGAGCTTTTTCACTTTACCTTTAAGTTTCATTCTTGAACTTCATTTCTTTAGCTGAAGCTGAGTATAACAATATACACACAGTGCTTGTTAATTTTGTAGACTTTGGTGAGCAAAGATTGAACATTTAGCATAATTGAACATTTCTCTTAAATTTGTTTTAAATTTGAAAGAGCTATATTCTTCACTTAGAATAGTTTGAATAGGTTATCATTATATATTTTATTTTTGTATATGTTTAAGGTATACAACATGATGTTTTGGCATAATATAGATAGTAAAACGATTACTGTAGTCAAGTCAGTTAACATATTTGCCATCTCACACTTAAGTGGGTGTGTGTGTGGTAAAGGCACCTAAAATGTGCTCACTTAGCAAATTTTTGATATACAGTACAATATTATTAGCTATAGTCATTGTAATGTATCTTGGATCCCTAGACTCATTCATTGGAGAAAAACTGTATCTTTGTACACTTTGAACAATATTGTCCCATTTTCCCTATTCTCCCATCTCAATAACTACCTTTCCACTCTATATTTATACGTACTTGATCTTGTTTTAGATTCCACATATAAGTGAGATCGTACAGTTCTTGTTTTCTCTCTGTCTGGCTTATTTCACTTAGCATGATATCCTCTAGTTTCCTCCATGTTGTTGCAAATGACAGGCTCTCCTTTTTAAAGACTGAATAGTAATCCATGTTGTATATATACCACATTTTCTTCATTCATCTTCTGACACTTAGATAATTTTTATATCTTAGCTATTGTGAATAATGCTCAATGAACATGGGAGTGCAGATATGTTTACACTCATGTCTTTCTTCAAATCCTACTAATTTTTGACTTAGTAGTATAAATTTTGCATGCCAAGCTTAACTTACCTTATTACATATTAGAAGCATTCTGTATCAGTTTTCCTTTTTTTTTTTGAGTCAGAATCTCACTCTGGCGTCCAGGCTGGAGTGCAGTAGTGTGATCTTGGCTCACTGCAACCTCCATCTCCAGGGTTCAAGTGATTCTCTTGCTTCAGCCTCTGGAGTAGCTGGGATTACAAGTGCATGCCACCATGCCCGGCTAGGTGATCTGCCCACCTCGGCCTACCCAAGTGCTGGGATTATAGGTGTGAGCCACCATGCCCAGTCCTGTATCAGTTTTCTATTGCTGCTGCAACGAATTACCCACATTTTAGTGGCTTAAAACAATGCAAATGTACATCTTATTTCTCTAGATTAGAAGTCTGACACAGCTCTCATTGTGCTAGAATCAAGATGTCAGCAGGGCTACATTCGTTTCTGGAGGCTGTCGGAAGAATGTTTCCCCTGTCTTTCCCAGTTTTCTGTGGCCACTTACGTTCCATGGCTTGTGGCTCCCTTTTTCCAGCTTCAAAGGCAGACATTTGCATCTCTGTGCATTCTTCCATAGTCATCTCCAGTTGACTCTCTTCTGCCTCCCTCTTTCACTTTCAAGAACACTTGTGATTATATTGTACCCACCTCGATAATCCGGTTACTCTCTCTATTTTAAGGTAAGTGACCTTAGCTGAATTCCATCTGCAGCCTAATTCTTTGCCATGTAAAGTAACATTTACAGATTCTGGGTGTTAGGGTGTGGGCATCTTTGGGGCTGGAAGGTTAGGGCATTATTCTGCCTACCACGTATTCTTAAATAAACTCTTTTTCTTCCAGTCGAGTATGAATAAACTGGGAAAATATTGCCTGGTAGACGTCCTCACGAAACTTGCTTTGCTGAAGAGATAAGAATAATTTTAACTAGTCCATTAATGTTTATATACAAATTTATCTTTTTATCATGAGTGAGGGTATAAGAAACCAGTTTATTGACCTCAATTGTTTAAATCACCAGGTAACCCCTTGTGATGCAAAGAAAGAGAAACATGGAAATAAAATAAAGGGAGGAGGGAGCAGGAGAGAGAGGGAAAGAGGAGGAGAGAGTAACCGTATTAGACAAGCGGAAGTAAAACTGATTGAATTCATTTGGCTTTGTCTAAATGAGGCAGTATCAGATAGGACACAGTGGAAACATCACTACTTCATTGATTGATGTTTTTTCATGTGGAGGCTGAGACTAATGTGATATCTTATTGCTCCTGAGTTTATCTCATTCAGCTATTCTTTCCTCAAGTTTTAACCATTTTGTGTAATATCAACATAAGCTTTATATGATAACTATATATGGTTATACTTGCCATTCTTAATCCCTTCAAAATATATTGAGAGAATTTGTCCAAATGTTTATATATCTATGAAATGGAGAGTTGGCAAGGGGAAGAATTGTTCAGAAATAATGTTCTTCTGTAAGGTTTTTCAATTAATAGACTGCCACAGCTTAGCTTCTCCTTCTCTAAAATAAGATGTTCTGATCTTTTAAGATCGTAGCTTCTAGCTTTAAAAGTCTAGTCCCAAAGGATAGTCCAGTTCTCAACTCTGGCTATTAGTTAGAAATGAAATAGAGAATATCATTGCCCAGTCCCTACCCCCAGAGATACTGGCTTAATTCCTTATTACAATTCAATGTTCTCTTCCAAAATAAAGATTTTCAGGAGAAAAGGGATAGGGTAAGTTAAAGTGAATATTATAAGCTAAAAAGTGGATGCTTATTAGCTTTGAATTACTTCGTGGCCTAGATAAATTATATTCTGTGTGTTGGGATTATGAGGAATTTGTGAAAAAGTAGAAAGATATTGAAAAACTGGAGGGGGATAATATTCTGATTTTCAAAAGAAAGAAAATAGTTGAGTACCATGAACTGCAAATTGATACCTTTGACACAGATTTTTTTTGAGATTCTAGAATAAACTTTTAAAATCAACTTTGTTGAGGAATAGTTTATGTATAATGAAATACGTATTAAGGTCAACTACTTTGGACAAAGATATATGCCTGTGTTAGCACTTGCCAATTAAGATGTGTGGGGTTTTCCTCCCTTAAGAAAGTTTTCTGGTGTTTCTTTGCGATCAGTCTCCTCCTACCTCCTCTGCCAGGAAACTACTGGTCTGATTTCTATCACTATGGATTTGGCTGTTTTAGAATTTCATGTAAGTAGAATCATACAGTATGTATTCTTTTGTGTCTGGCTTGCTTTCTTCAGTGTAATGTTTGTGAGATCTGTTTATTGCATCTATCAGTAATTTGTTCCTTTTTATTGCTGAATGGTAATCTGTTGGAAAGTCCAAGATGTTTCCTAAGTCATTCTAGTTTGGCAGGACTCAGCCTTGAAACTATCTCCCCTGAAGATCTTTTTGGGGACTTGTTTTTAGGCTTTTCTAGGTAGGGTCTAGAATACATCCTCCCTTTGGACAGGGGACAACATACTTCTTCTATAAATATCCAGGTAGTAAATATTTTGGGATTTGTGAGCCACATATGGTCTCTGTCACATATTCTTCTTACTTTTTTTAGATATCTTATAAAATATGTAAAAACAATTCTAGCTTGCGAGCCATACAAAAACAGACTGCAGATCAAAAACAGTTTGGCAGTCCCTGTTCTAAATCAATGCTGTCTAATAGAACTTTCTGTGATGAGTGTATATCTGAGCTGTCTCTTATGGTTAGCTACTAGCCAAATGTGGTTATCAAGCAGGGAATCTAGAATGGATTTTTAAAAACAATTTATGAATGACGTGAAGAAGAAACAGCAATCAGATGATACCAACGTAGGTTCTGAACAAATCACATGATTTACTATGATTTATTTCTCTGACTCTATTATTAGTCTGGCAGGTGAATAGAATGCAGTAATCATAATACGTGACATTAGACAAAGACTCTCATGGTGCCCCATGTCAAGATGGAGAAATTAGATATGAAGACAGTTAAGGATTCTTACTTGGTAAATGGTGATAGTAATTTAGATCAAAGCTGGCTGCTCTGAATACTAACTCTTGGTGTGTTAATTGCTCTGCTAGCTAATAAGTAACCAGTAGCCACGTGTAGCTATATAAATTTACATTTTAATTAATTAAAATTAAGTTTAAAATTCTGTTCTTTAGCTGCACTAGCCACATTTCAAACGCTCAATAGCTACAGTGGCTTTTGGCTACTGTATCGGACAGCCCAGGTTTAGGACATTTCCATTAGGAAGCTCTATTGGATGTCACTGCCAGAGAGAATTTCTAGGGGCATGACAAAGAACTCTGTCCTTAACTTTGTATTATCCAGCATTTTTACTGTAATTTAGAGGAATATGATACAGATCAAGAGAATGTGATTATCCAATTTGTAGGTAAAGCTGGGAAGGAAAATAAATACATTAAAATGACTCATCTTCTCGAAATACCTCGAGAGCATCTTAGGAATAATAGTAGCCCAAACCGTTAATAAGTTAATATATGTTATATGAACATTGTGTTTCTTGGCAATCAATCTCCGCCTTTATCAAAATAAATTCGATAATAATCCCTTCTTTGTAAGTCAAAATGCATCTCAGCATATTAAAGTTTCTGAGAAATCCTGGAGTAAGCAATATGTTTTATTTTGTTTATTAACCTAGAGACATGGATTAGATCTAACACGGTAAGATGTAAGAAAAATAAAATGTAAACCCTGCCTTTTGGTCTCCATATTATTTGCACAGTCACAAGAACGAGTGAGATCTGGCCTACACACAGCATGTGTATAAAAGGCTTGGAGGTTTTCTCCAATTAGAGACTCAATGCAGTCAAGAATGTAAATTCCTACCTCCATTCCTGGCAAGATGTGATTGTGATTTAGGCTACATCTTTATGTGTGTGGTGCCTATCTATGAAGAGGTGATTCAGTTGTGAATGTTATCTTGGAACTTTCTAAGCAGATTTATGTTTATTCTTTATAAACATAAAGTTTGTAAGTTTTCCTCAAAAGAAAGTGCATTTTTGTTTGTTTGTTTGTTTTGCTTTTTGTTTTGTTTTTCTCCAAAAGCTGCTGTATGGCAGACAGAGCTTGAGTTTGGAAATACCTGGGTTTGGATCTAAAATTCACAGTTTACTAAAGTTATATCACCTTAGCAAGTGTCCTTTTAATGACATTAGATATTGTCTTATAGTATTATCTGCATGGATATCTAAACTCAAGATTGCTGACAGGGCTATGTGAGATATAAGTGTTTCTTACATAAAACTGAGGTAGCTATGATGGGAAAGTTGAAGAGATGTAAGATATATCACCTCTTTTATAACGCAGTGTAAAAGAAAGATGACAGTAGAACTTCATAGAGTTGCTGTGAGGTTTTTATATATATTATATATATATGTAACATATATAAGTATATATATATAGAGAGATTTATGCTGGATTTTATCTCATGTATTTCTACAAATCTTCAGAACAATTCTGCAAACGAGTTTCCACATTTTACATATGAGGATCGACAAACTTAAGCAGTTTGTCCAAAGTCATACTGGCTAGTAGTCTAGTAAATAGTACAGCGAATTGTAGAGGCACCTCTCTTTGATGTTGCTTCTGAGAATATGAGTCACAGGACTATATACAGCCTCATAAGCCTCAAGCCTATAAAGGATGATACTGGTAATATAATCCAGTTATTCTCGGATTCTTGCATAGCCTTTGTAGCAATTCAACAAATAGTTATCTAACCTGTATTTGACAAGTACATTCTTTTGGAGGTGAGAAATTCTGCCTTTCTATAGCCCCTGACTCTCAGCTCTTGAAAGATCTTCTAGGGCTCTACCTGTTCAGATATTCCCACACCCTTGGTGGTGGCTTCTGAAAACATTGAATGAAGCACAGTTTGAAAACAATCATCCTATACTTTGTTTGCCTCTATGACCCTCTGTAGAACTTGGCAAGGTCACCTAAGATGGAGAGAACTGGTTATCAGAAATCAGATTGTTATATGTCGGAAGCAGTGTGATGGCAAATCCGTTCCAGTTTGGTGGGATGCGCTCTTTTCCCAAAGGATTCCTTCCCAGACACTTAGCATTACATGCTTTGTTTATGTACATTCAGTAGTTCATTCATCAGTCATATTTTAAGCCTTTACTATGTGCCAGGGTGTGTTAAGTGCTAGAGATACTGACAAGAGTAAGATTAAATCACGGTTTTCAGGAAAACTCGAAGTATGGATGGGGACCATACACAGGCCAACGGATAATTACAATAGTTGTAAGTTGCAATGATTCTATATTATATGTGAGTCCAGAATCCTATGTGGATGGATACAAAGGTTTCATCCCAGTTTGGAAGTATCAGCAAATGTGTCTCAGTGAAGGAGATGCCTGTGTTGTGCTAAGGATGATTCGGAGGTAAAAAAGAAGGAGAAAGGGGTCCTCTGGCAGTCGAGGACTGTGTGCCTCTGCAAGCTTCCCTTAACCGTGGTCTTTAACTTTCCCTTGGCTGGGTGTTTTTGCACAGAGATTAAGGAGCAAACAGCAACAATTTATAAGGTGCCCTATGACATCATGGAATTAAATCATAAATATGGCTTGGAGTGGCTCAGATCTCCTCACATGTTAATGTACTAGAGGTAGAAGTAGAGGCAAATTAACCATGAAGCAGAAGAGGTATTTTAGGAATTGTATCCTTAGTTTTAATTTAAGTTTGTGGCTCAGTTGTCAAAAAGCGAATCTAACTTATTACAAGCAATTTAAAAAATGGCATTAATGATTCCTGTGTTTTCATTTTTTTATTTGAAATCCCTCTTTGGATTTTTCCTCCCTCTCTACTCCCATTATTATCACACTAAATTAGGCTCTTATCACTTCACACTTAGTGTACAGTTGTTGGCTCCCAACTTACTTTGTTCCCTGTTTTTCTCTTCTCTTGCTAATCTGTTATATATCTACCATTTCCCTAAAATTCCGTTTTTACAAGATCATTTCCCTGATCAAGGATGTACAGTGGCTCTCTACTGTCCAATTTATTAATCACTTTTATTTACCTTTTGATTGGCTTTTAGATCATCCGTAATTTGGCTATACTGGGCTTCTCCAGCCTTAGTTTTTACTCAGTACTAAATATATCTTACTAAGTTTCAGCTACAGTCAAACTAGTCTCCCTGACTTCATTCGTTATTCCATAAATACTTGCTAAAGTATTGTGGATGAAACTGTGACCGAAAGAGACATGAAACCTCTCATCGTGGTACACAGAGTCAATTGGAGAATACACGTGTTAATAGAATAACTCATTAAGAAAAAGTACAGGGACATAAATTAGTCTTTTACTACCTTTTCACAATACATGTAAGCATGCATGTATGTGTATGCATGTGCAGACACACACACATACACACACACTTCTGTTGTTTTCATATCTTTCCATATGCTAAATCTGTTACAAGGGATTACTTCCTTCTTTTACTACCTTATAAGTAGAGCTTCTCCCGAACTCCCTTTATATATTAGTAATGTGTCATGCATGCCAGAATAGTGCCAGACATCATGTCCTTTTTCCTCTTTATCCCTCAGATATAATCAAACGTATAATCCTCCTCATTTTAAAAATATTTATTTCTGTAGATAGTCATTATTTTTCACCTGGTCTAATGACTTCTAGTGTCTTCTTGCTTACACTCTTCACAGTTAGTCTTCCAAAATTTTTCCATAATACAGCAAAATCACATAACATACTTGTTAAATTTACAAATTCAGCAATTATTTTTTAGGGAAAGGGTCTGGGGAGACACACACACACACACCCACCCACCCACCCACCCACCCACCCACACACACACAGAGAGAGAGAGAGAGAGAGAGAAAGAACTATTTAAATATTTCTGATGATTTCACCTACCATTCGTTAAATGTGTGCCCTGAAGTAAGTTTAAGATGATGAAGGTTGATCTGCTCCTTTCAGGTAGTCTTATAGTTTGAGCATTAGCCAATATAAGCATAATTCTATTTAAAGATAGTTTGTTTGTTTTTTTTTTTTTTTTTTTGCATTACAAGACTCCAAATGCAATTAAGCTACTTCGTCACGTGGTTTTTCATGAAATGCTGACACACACAGAGATATACACACACTGCTTTTTCCTTCAAGTCCCCCAAAGTGCCATCCTCTCAGTACTCTCTTGTATTTTAATCCTTTTTTTTTTCTTTTAAGGCAAGGTCTTACTCTGTATTTCAAGTTGGAATGTGGTGGTACCATCATAGCTCACTGCAGCCTTGCCCTCCTAGTGTCAAGTGATCCTCCTGCCTCAGTCTCTCAAGTAGCTGGGACTATAGGCACATGCCACAATGCCTGGCTAATTAAAAAAATGTTTTTGGTTTTCCTATGTTGCCCAGGCTTATCTCGAACTTTTGGGCTCAAGCAATCTTCCTGTCTTGGCCTCCCAAAGTGCTGGGATTATAGGCATGAGCCACCATACCTGGCCTATTTTAATATTCTATTCAATAATATATTCTGAAAATAATTTTCTGTCAGTTCTTAGAGTTCTTTATACTTTTCTACAGCCGTAGTGCTGCATTGTGTAGACGTTCTGTAGTTTATTTAATTACTCTTCTGTTTCGGCTTTTATTTTTTTTTTTTAATATTGTGTAGTTTCTTGCATTGTTCTCCTAAATAACCTTGTGCTTATGTGTATTTATATTTTGAAGGTGTATCTTCAGGAAAAATTCCCCAAAGTGGGATTACTATATCAAAACATATTTTTTTCTTACATATTATCAGATTCCTCGCTAGATTGTTGTGTGATTTTACATTCATACCAGCAAGATATTAATTCCTGTCTTCCCATAGCCTCAACGACATGCGTTGTCAAACGTTTTAATTTAGCCATTATGATAACTAAAAAATGTCTCACTCTAGTATTTACATGTATTTTTTAATATTGGTAAAGGCGACTATCTTTTTTATTTATTTATTTTATTTTATTTTAAGTTCCGGGGTACTTGTGTAGGTTTGTTATATAGGTAAACATGTGCCATGGTGGTTTGCTGCACCTATCAACCCATCACCTAGGTATTAAGCCCAGCATGCATTAGCTATTTTTCCTAATGCTCTCTCTCTAGCCTACCACCTGACAGGCCCCAGTGTGTCTTGTTCCCCTCCCTGTGTCCATGTGTTCTCATTGTTCTGCTCCCACTTGTGAGAACTTGTGGTGTTTGGTTTTCTGTTCCTACATGAGTTTGCTAAGGTGACTGTCTTTTTATGTGGTTACGAGCCATTATTCTATTGCCTGTTCAGGATTTTTACCCATTTTAGTACCCGATTTTTTTCGTCATTTTCCCCTTTAAGTTTTTTTTTTTTAACATTGTAAACTACACACAACATAAAATTTACCATCTTAATCATTTTCAAGTACACAGTTCAGTGATACTAAGCACATTCATCTTGTCATGCAACAATCACCACTATTCATTTCCAGAACTCTTTTCATCTTGCATAACTCAAACTCTGCACCTGTTAAACAATAACTCCTTTTTCTTCACCTCATCCATCTCCTAAAACCACCATTCTACTTTTTGTCTCTACGATTTTGACTGCTTTACATACCTCATATAAGTGAATTGTATAGTATTTTTTATGACTGGCTTATTTCAGTTAGTACAATGTCCTCGAGATTCATCTAGATTGTAGCGTATGTCAGAGTTTCCTTCCTTTTAAAGGCTGAATAATATTTTGTTATATGTATATGCCACATTTTGCTCATTTGTTATCTGTTGATGGACACTTGGGTGATGTCCATGTTCTAGCTATTGTAAATAATGCTGGTATAAATATAGGTGTACAGATATCTCTTTATGAGACTGCTTTTAATTTTTGGGGGGTATATACCCAGAAATGAAGTATCTGTGTCATATAGTAAGCCTATTTTTAGGCTTTTGAGGAGCTGATATCCTGTTTTCTGTACTGGCTCTACAATTTTACATTCTCACCAGTGGTGTGTAAGAGTTCCAACCTTGCCACTTCGTTGTTATTTTCTGTGTGTGTGTGTGTTTTCAATAGCCATCCTAATGGTGTAAGGTGGTATCTCCTTGTGGTTTTTATTTGCACTTTCCTAATGATTAGTGATGTTGAGCATCTTTTCATAGACTTATTGGCCATTTGTATATCTTATTTAGCACAAAGTATCTATTCAAGTCCTTTGCCTATTTTTGAATTCATTTGTTTTTTTTTTTCATTGTTATTGAGTTTTAAGAGTTTTCTATATATTCTGGATATAATGCTTTATTAGATATATGATTTGCAAATCTTTCTGTTATTCAGTGGGTTAACTTTTCATTCTGTTGATAGTGTCCTTTGCTGCAGAATTGTTATAAAGTTCAGTTTGTCTATTTTTTCTATTTTTACCTTTTGCAGGTTTTGATACGATTTGGCTGTGTCCCCACCCAAATCTAATCTTGAATTGTAGCTCCCATAATCCCCATGTGTCATGGGAGGGACATGGTGGGAGATAATTGAATCGTGGGGGTGAGTCTTTCCTGTGCTTTTCTCAGGGTAGTGAATAAGTCTCATGAGATCTGATGGTTTTATAAAGAGGAGTTCCTATGCACACACTCTTTCTTGCCTGCCACCATGTAAGACATGCCTTTGCTTCTCCTTTGCCTTCTGCCATGATTGTGAGGCCTCCCCAGCCATGTGGAGCTGTGAGTCCATTAAATTTGTTTTCTTTATAAATTACCCCATCTTGAGTATGTCTTTATTAGCCATGTGAGAACAGACTAATATACCTTTGATGTCATATTCATGAAATCATTACTGAATCAAATGTCATGAAGCTTTTGCCCTCTGTTTTATAGTTTTCACACTTATGTTTGAGTCTTTGATCCATTTTAAGTTATTTTAATGTCTTGTGTTAGGTAAGGGTCCAGTTTCATTCTTTTGCCTGTGGATATTCAGTTTTCCCAACAGTATTTGTTGAAAAGACTGTCCTTTCCCTTTTTTTTGAGTAGCATTGGCACCTTGTTGAACATCATTTGACTGTATACTTGAGGGTTTGTATCTGGGCTCTCTGTTGAATTCCATCAATCTACGTATTTGTCTTTGTGGTATTACAAAACTGTTTTATTCCCATACATTTGCAGTAAGTTTTTGGATCAGGGAGCGTTAGTCCTCCAAGTTTGTTCTTCTTTTTCAGGATTGCTTTGGATATTTATGTTCCCTTGAGATTACCTATGAATTTTAGGGTGGATGTTTGTGCTTTTGAAAAAATATTGTGATTTTGATAGGGATTGTGTTGCATCTGTAGATCACTTTGGGAAATATTGACATTATAATGTTAAGTCTTCTGATTCATGAATATGGGATTTTTTCCATTTCTTTATGTTTTCTTTAATGTCTTTCAGCAATGTTTTGTGGTTTTTATTGCATCAGTTTTAATTTTTAAGAGTACTTTATTTATTAGGGATGTTAGTATTTTATCTGTGAGAAAGTTGCAAATCTTTTCTCCCAGTTAAATATATATTTCAACTTGGCTTATTGCATTTTTTTGGATATGTATAAGTTTAGTTTTTGAAGTGAAATTTATTTTTTCTTTCTTCTGGATTTTGAGTCATAGTTAGAAATCTTTTTCTACATCCAGTTTATGCTAGAATTTACCAATAATTTTTCTATAACTTGTAGTAGTTTTGTTTTTTGTGTCTGGATTTTTTATATGCTTAGAATTTTATATGTTTGAGGTATGGATCTGATTTTATCTTTCCTCAAATATCTATCCAGGAGTCCCAGCACCATTTATTATTATGTCTCTTCTTTTAGCCCCAGTAATGCGAGTGGTCACCTTTATCATTTACTTAAAATGTATATTGGGTTTACTTCTCTTTTGTTCCCCAGTCTCTTATTCATATGTTAGTATCACACTATTTGAAATACAGAGATTTTTTTAATTTAATATTTGTTTGGGCTAATTCCCTAATAGTTTCTTTTCTTTCTCAGTTTTTCTTAATTTAGTTTGCATGTTCATTTTTCCATATGAACTTTAATAAGCCCATACAAACTTTTTATTATATTTTTTGGAATAACATCAAATTTATAAATTGACTCAGAGAAAATGAGATCTTTATGATGTTGAGCTTTTCTATAGAAGATAAAAGAACATCTTCCTATTTATTCAAGATTATTCTGTATCTCTCAGATATGTTTTAAAGTTTTTCTCACCTAGGCTTTGCATTTTTGTCGTATTTATATGAAATATTCTATTTTCTATTTTTCTATTGTAAATGCCTTTATTGTAACATTATATTCAGTCTACCATGTTGTTTATTGTGTATATGAAAGTTATTTCTGTATGTTGAGTCTGTGTTCTGATAGTTTATTGGCTACTTTTATTACTTTATTTCATCACTGACATTCTGTGATTTTTCAGAAATTGCAAATTGAGATAGTTTTACTTATTTTTCCATTCCAATGCTCGAATTCAGCATTTCTCATTCGTTTTGGTCTTAAGACTTCCTTTACATGCTTAAATATTTTTGAATGCCCCGAAGACTTTTTGATTATGTGAGGTATACCTATTAATGTTTAGCTTATTAGAAATTAAACTCAGAATATTCCAAATGTTCATTAATTTTCTAAAAGGACAATGGTAATCCATTGCGTGTTTGCACAGATCTTTACAGTTAAAAAACCCTATGTTTTGTGAAACATGCAAAGCTAGTGAGATGATTGATGTGGTTGTACATTTTTATAGATATCGTTGACATCTGGCCTAATAGAAGACAGATGAATACTTATATCCATTTATGAATTTAGTCTTTTGCAATATTTATTATGGTCAAACTATATGAAGATTATCTGGCCTTATACAAATTTGTAGTTGGAAAATGAAGATATTTTTGTAATATTTTTCAGAGAGTTGTGGATATTTTCCTTTACGCTCCCAAACTTGACATGTGAGAATTTCTTAAATGTTATTTGCAATCTGAAACCATTTCGGTGGACTTGTTGGACTGTGTTACTTAAAAGCCATTAGTATATATAGCAGTTTGAATGGATCTTTTACCCATGCATGACTTTGTTAAATATGTCAGAGAAATGGTTTCACCGAATTATGTAGATATTTCAAATGTTGATACATTTAATCCAAAATGTAAAACATCACATTTGTTAAAATTACCACTGATCTCATCAGAAGATTTTAATATTGGGAAGCTGTCAAGCCATGGTGGTAGATACAAGTTTTCTTAAACTTGAATTTTGTTATTGTCAGAAAATTCTGTCAGTTGTTTTCCTTGAAGTAGAGTTCACTTTGTGCATTTTCTAGAAAATGTCTGCCAGATATCTTTAATCTGAATAACCATAATTTATCTGTCAATTTTTCTTGGAAGGAAAATGGTGTTCCATGAAATAAATGCTAATTCAGCACACAACTAAAACAATTGTACAAGTGATTTTCCTTGAGATAAACATTATAATTTGGTATGCAGCATAAGTGCGTTCTGCATATTTTCCTATTTATTGCACTGAATATTAAAAAGAAATGTATGCAAATCCTTAGATTTAGTAATATTCATAATTTTTACTTTTTGATCAAAAGATTTCTTAAGTGAAATTGAATTATTTTCTTCTAGTGGCTACAGTGAAGAATTCAATCATTATTAATCAAATTTGATGCCATTGCCTTGATTAATGCTAAGACGCCAGCAAAATTTTAACCCCCATGTTTTTGCATTATCAGTACAAGTAGTACAGTAGAAAAAGCAATAATATTATTGCTCCAATAGTATTATTGGAGGAAAAGTTTTGACATTGAGGACCTCTTGAAAGAGTCTTGGGGATCCCTTAGGATTTGCAGACCATACTTTAAGAACCACAGATATAATAATAGATTTTTCTTTTCTATTTGCATTAACTGTTGCTTCCAGTACAGTCTTACACAACAGTGCAGGAAATGGGTGACCTTACCTTGTTTCTAATATTAAGTGAAATATATTATATATTTGCCCACTAGATAGGATGCTGTCTCTAAGACTAGGTATAAACTTTATTATGTTTAAAAAGTATATTTTAATTCTTGCTTTCGTGAGGGCTTTTAAATCAGAAATAGATGTTACATTTTCCCAAAGATTTTTGGCTGTTTATGGCCATAATGATGTTATTTTTCCCCTTAGATGTTTTGCTGTAGTGTGTTATACTAATGGACTCCTTAACCCATTACTATAATTCTTGGAATAAATCTTACTAGGTCATGATGTATACTTATCTTTATATAGAATTATATTCAGTTTGTTAACATTTTACTGTGTAGTTTTTGCTGATATCGATAAATTATATTGATTGGTAATTTTCTTGTGCTCTCCTTACTGATTTGCACTTTATTTTTATACTTGCTTTATAAAAACAGTTTGGAAGACTTCCTTCATTTTCTGTACTCTGGAATAATTTAGGTAGCATTAGGATGATCTGGTCTCTAAAGGTTTGGTGTAATTATCCAATGAAACCATCAGGGCCTGGCACTTTTTGGTTTGACAATTTCTTTAAAACTTTCTCTATTTAGTACATAAATCAGTATTTTAAAACATTTTATTATTGAGTAAATTTTATAAGCTGTATTTTTCTTGGAAATTATTTATTTTAGCTAGGTTTTCAAATTTATTTATTTATTTATTTATTTATTTATTTATTTAGAGATGGAGTCTCGCTCTGTTACCAGGCTGGAGTGCAGTGGTACAATCTTGGCTCACTGCAACCTCCACTTCCTGGGTTCAAGCAATTCTCCTCCCTCAGCCTCCCAAGTAGCTGAGACTACAGGCGTGCACCACTGCGCCCAGCTAATTTTTGTATTTTTAGTAGAGATGGGGTTTCACCATGTTGGCCAGGATGGTCTCAATCTCTTGACCTCATAATCCGCCCACCTTGGCCTCCCAAAATGCTGAGATTACAGGCGTAAGCCACTGCGCCCAGTTGATTTTCAAATTTTTTGGCATAAAGATTTGCATCTATGCCTTTTTAATTTCAATCGTTTTTCTTCCTTATCATTTTATGTGTGATATTTGCTTTCTTTTTCCCTCCTCTTAAAAAAACAAGCATGTTTTTAATTTTTTCAAGAAATGAGGACTTTGATTTATTAATTAGATCAATGTTTTTCTTCACCTCATTGATTTTTGTGCTTACTTTTATTATTTCCTTCACTTTGTTTCTTTTTTAGCTTTTGATTAGCTTTACCAGCACATTTATTCTTCTGTTTTTATCAACAAACATGTTTAAGACTATAAATTTTCCTCTGATGATGTATATACACACACACACAATGCACAGTAAAGGGGAAAGAAGTCTTTAGTCATGCACACACACGCACGTATATACATATCAGGCACACACACACATATATACGTACGTACACCGTCATATATATATGACTAATGACTTTACACATACACACACACACGTACACTGTTCAGGAGGAAGGATATTTTGTATAATTTATTTGATTAATTTTTAGTTTTTCTGAATTTTTGTCAGTATTGTTTTTTATACCTCTATTTTATAAAACTTACTCATGCTTTTATTGTGACCTAAATATGATGAACTTTTGTGAATGTTTCATATGCACTTGAGATGATAGTGTGTTATGTAACTCATGAGGATAAAAAGTTTGATATACATCCATAATTTGCAGCTTAATTGATTGTATAGTTTTGGTCTGCTCTTTCTTTACTTTGTTTTACTCTCTTACTGAAAGTGATGCGTTAAACTACATTTTTATTATGTTTTTATTTCTTCTTGCATGTCTTGTCATTTCTGCTTAGTAAAGGTGGTTGCTGTGTTAATTGGTGCATGAGTATTCATGAATGTAATATTTTATTGTGAGTTGTGGCTTTTAGTCTTAAAAATATCTTTGTTATGTTTAATGCCTTTCTTTTTAGATTCTACTTTGATAGCAAGATCATAACCCCTGCTTTCTTATTAGTTTCATTCACTTTGGATGCTTCAGCCTTCCTTAATCACTTTGTTTTAAGTGTGTTTTTGATTATTTAGCATGTAGTAGAATCTTATTCTTGAACTAAATTGAAAAATTCGGTCATATAATGAGTTTGTTAAGCCTATCCACATTTATTGATATGACTATTGTATTTGATCTCAACTCTGTAATATTATATTGTTATAATTTCTATGTGTTTTATAATATGTTTTATTTGCTGGGTTTTTTTCACTCTGTGATTTGTTTTCTTTGCTCTTTAATTTTTATAAAGTTTCTTTTGGGATTAGAAAGGCTTAATTTTTGTTCCAGCAGTTGCCTTTGTACTTAAAATACCTTTTGAAATGCCTTTAGACCCTGTTGTTAAAATTTCACCCTTTGCTATCTCATCAGTCAGATTTTAATTTTATCCTTTGATGTATTGTTTGTAGGTTGCTAAAGAAGGGCTCATGGTGGACTGTATTCCATGGTTCTTTCATGTTTAAAACTGTTTTTCTACATGCTTGATACTTGAAGAACAGTTTAACTGAGTGTAAATCTTGTATTTTATATTTTCTTTGCTTGAGTTCTTGAAAACATTGTTCTATTGTAGTCTTGCTTTATATGTTGCTTTTCAGAATTGTGATGTCAGTCTAATTCTCTTGCGCTAGTAACTTAATTTGCTCTTTTTCCTTGAGGCCTGGAAGATTTTTCTTTATCTTTAAAGCCTAATAGTTCCCACAGGATATGTTTCAGAGTTGATCATTGAAGATCAATTTACCCAGGTATCTGGTAGGCTCTTCCTATATGTAGATTAAAGCAGATATTCTAAACTTTCTCAGTTCATAGTGCCTATAAAATCTCAGAAATATTTTCATGGAGTTCCTAGACCAATAAATAAGTATAAAAGTTCTATTTATTAAGTAGTTTGGTCCAAATAACTTAATAAATATTTTTGTTCTAACAACTTGGTGGCCATTTGCAAATGGTTGCAAGAAAAAACGATGGTGTTTTTGTTTGTTTGTAACTATTGCATTGTGTGAGCTTATTGAGCACTGTACAATTTCTCACACCTTAGAATCAAATTGGACACTGTCCATTCCACACTGATTTTCATGTTGTGTTTGCTTTTTCTAAAATCACAACTATTGACAATTTAACTTCAGAAATATTTGATGTCATGAGATATAGTGCTATCTAATGTTCTGTGAAATATTTTGAACTAGTGCAATTTTCAACAGATGTTATCTATTGGTGTGTTTTTCTCTAAAATTTAAAATATAAAAAAAAAATCACATATCATGCTTGTGAGTTCACTTAGCATACTGATACATCTCAGCACACAGTTTGGGAATCATTGGATTAAGGTCATTTAATTCTAGAATGTTCTTTTGGTACATATTTATATATATGTGTATGTATTTGTGTGTGTGTATATATGTGTACATATACATATATGTGTGTATATACACACATATATGTATATATACATATTCATACACACATATATGTATATGTACACATATATACACACACACTAATACATGCATATTATATACACAATATATATATTATATATATACTATATATATCCACACACACACACACACAAAGCAAAAGAATATACCACAATAATCCAACTGAATTAAATATTCTCAAACAAGTATATGGGGGATATTAAAACATATATTGCATTATGTGTGTGTGTGTATATATATACATATATATGTGTGTATATATGTGTGTATACACACACACACACACACACTTTTCCACTGTTTCATTTTCTTTCCTTAAGGACTTCAATTATACATATACATTATTTGCCTATTTTAACTACTTTCTTTGTGATTGTAAAATTTTTAAAATGTAATTTTTTTTTTTTTTTGAGACAGGGTCTCACTTTGTCTCACCCAGGGTGGAGTGCACTTGGCGTGATCTTGGCTCACTGCAACCTTCATCTCCTGGGTTCAAGTGATTCTCCTGCCTCAGTCTCCTGAGTAGCTGGGATTACAGGCAGGCACCACCACACCCAGCTAATTTTTTTTGTATTTTTAGTAGAGATGGGGTTTCACCATGTTTGTCAGGCTGGTCTCAAACTCCTGACCTCAGATGATCCGCCCACCTCAGCCTCCTAAAGTGCTGGGAGTAAAGGCATGAGCCACTATACCTGGCCTGTTATTTTTTTAATGTCTTTTAAAGCTTACTTTCATTTTCTTCAGTTCCTCTTGTTAAATTTTAATTCAAATCCATTCTTCCTTGGGCATTTGGTAATTTAATCTTTATTTCTGATACGATGTTTACTTTTTTCTTCTATTTTCTGAGTTCAAAAAAATTCTGAGTTCCATCATTTCTTACTCCTTCCTAATTAGTTTTCGTCTTAGTTTTGGGATTTCTTTTGCAATATTTGTTTTAATATCCCCCATATACTTGTTTGAAAATATTTAATTCAGTTGGATTATTGTGGTATAGTCTTCTTTTGCTTTGTTTAGGTTTAAATCAGTTGAATTGTTTCGATTCTTAAATTCTGTTTTCTTCATAACGGTTTTTTTTGTTTTGTTATGTTTTGAGACAGAGTCTCACTTCTTCACCCAGGCTGGAGTGCAATGGTGCAATCTGAGCTCACTGCAACCTCCTCCTCCTAGGTTCAAGTGATTCTCCTGCCTCAGCCTCCCCAGTAGCTGGGATTACAGGCAGGTGCCACTACACCCAGCTAATTTTTGTATTTTTAGTAGAGATGGGGTTTCACCATTTTGGTCAGGATGGTCTCAACTTCCTGACCTCAAGTGATCATCCTGCCTCCCAAAGTGCTGGGATTACAGGCATGAGCCACCGCGCCTGGCCCATAAAGTACTTTTGATTGTTCTTGTACTTCCTTGTATAGGGCTGGCAGTTTTGATGTGAGCTGTGAGATTTCTAGTTCAAGAGCTACCCACTCTTGTCAGTGAAGTGAAATATAGTTTATTTAATGGATGGCTCCTTTGGAGCATAGTGATAGGAGGGGAGGGAGTATGTGTCTTCCAGCTTTTTAAAAAATGATGTGTCTTGCAGCATCCCTAATGTACCCTTTTGGCTTATTTTTCCCCTTTACTGTGCAATTTCCAACAGTTGCCTCTCTCTCACTCATCTTTCTCTGTGAGCACTGCCTTTTCTAGAATGCTTTCTGGAGTCCCTGGTGCACTTTTAAGTCATTTCCATATAATTACGCTTTGATCTATTAGGACTTCTTTCTGTAGTACTTTCACACCTAGGATAGATGCTCTCTTTCTGAGGGTGGCTGAGTTTAATCATAAACCCTTCATTCCGTTCTCCTTTCTTCTGCGCGGTTTTTGTGGATCCTGGCTTCTTGTCTGTCAAGGCTTAGGGCAGGGTGTTAAGAAACGATTCTACTGAAAAATGTCACTTATTTGCTCTGTATAGAGCTAATTTGATGTTTGTAGTGTTCTCTCTTCTAGTTATACTGCAAGTGTGTTTTGTATGGCTTCATTTATTCTTACTGTTTATATAGTTTTTGAAGGCTATTTTGCAATTTTTGTTCATATGATCACTATTATTTTAGCTATACTCACTGTATTTTATTAAAAATGAAAATCTGACATGTTATGTCTCTGCTTTAAATCCATCAGTTGCTTGTAAGCCTCAATCAGGTGCAGTAACTGTAAAAATGGCTATATTTAATACAATGAAGGATGTTATTCTCTGTGGAACACAGGAGATTGCATATCCTGCCTTTAAAATGTTCTAAAAAGTCTCAGCTGATGAAACGAGACAGTTCTTCTGAGTCTTTAGGTACATTAAGTTTGCTATACACTTTGCAATCCCTGAACTAAAGGGGTAGGCCTCAGTAGTTTGATGTAATATGGAAGATTTTTCTCCTACTTGACTTGTCCAGACTTCTTGCTCCAAGGGAACGAAGCTGTACATAGTTCTCTTTGTGCCCCAGGGTCTTTCAGTCTGTTTTTTTTTTTTTTTTTTTTTAATGGAATAGCCTTTGCTTTTCTTGTTTCTTTACTCATTTTTCAAGACTCTTCTGAGGTGTCATATCCACCAGAATTCTTTTCTGCCTGACCTCTAATCTAGAGTAGTTACCTCCCAGTGTCCATCCTTAGAAGACTGTGGACACTTCTGTCATCACACTTGTCACTGTATATTGACATTTACTGTGTACACAGAGACCTGACCCACTAGACTGACCGTTCTGAGAGCAGAGCCATGTCTTTTGTTTTTAATTCCCATTGTGTTAATCTAACACAATGCCTTGTACATAATGGGTACTCCATAGGATTTGTTGAACAGGGTACTAAAAGTAAAGTCGCAGAATTTCTAAGAGAATCTCTCATATTTGATACCCTGGGTTGCTAGAATGAAACCTAATGTGAACAGGTAAAATTCTGAGAATAAATTAAAAGCTATAATATATTTTTCTAGTTAATGAGGAGCCTTATATTTGCTGCCAACTGGGTCAATTTTGTCTAAAACATAAAAGAATATTATAATTAAGATAAATAGTTGCAGGCTGAGAAATGTTTTCTTCTAAGCTAATCACATCAGCGACATCATTCTTTATGTAAAACACTGAGAGTTTTTACTTACTGTTAGCTCAAGTCCTGAAGTTATTAGTCTGTTTACATTCATGGATGGTGACAGTTGATATTGCTAAACACCTCACCCTCCAAAAAAAGCCTGACCTGATTTTCTGTGTACTGTGGTAAATGAAAAATAACTTTTCAAAATCCAACCAGGGCCCCTTGCCTCATTGTGATGGGGGTAGGAAAAAGGTGGGCCTAACTTGAACTTTGTGATTGTTCATCCAAATACCTTATTCTTTTTACCTCTAGTATATCTCTCTTCGACGTCCAACCCCCTCAAGTCACCCTGCTTTGTGATCCACCCTAATCCAACCCAGTCAATTCACACTGTTTTATAAACATGTTTCTTCATTACAGTTAATCATGGTACAGCACAGCTGCCTTTAAGCATAGTTTCCTGAGATATCATTATATGTCTCTGAGGCCTTCTTTTCTCGTAGCTGCTCCACATGGTGTATCTCACCCTTCACACGCTACACTTGTGACCGTCCTCCTTTTTCTACTTCTGTAGTCCTTAGTAGTGAACTTTTCGTGCTCTATTTATGTTTCGTGCTTCTTGTGACTCAGAGGACAAAATGGTGTTAGAAATCTTTTAAATTGCATCTTCTTCATTAAAGAGCCAGGCACATGAAGTCTGTGGTCACGGAAGAGAGAGAAGCTGCCTGGACCATCTGTGGGTCTGCTCTTCACGCTACCATGGTGTTTTAGCCAACGGGGCTGTTTGCTTGTTAAAAATGGCACCAGAAATCACATTGAGATGGCCTTTCCAGTGGTATAATAGTTTTAGCAATTGCTGTGCCTAATATAGAGATACCTTTAATGGGTTTTCTGTGTTTAAGTTGATGGCCTACTATGGGATATCTGTATATGAGTATGGCCTTAATCTAAAATGTGAGTCACAAATTTCTTGCTGTTTCTCTCTACATATGAATATTCTATTTTCCTGCTGATTTGTATTATCGAACTGTCATTTTTGTATTATTCCTAGAATGGATCAGCATTTTGAGGTGAAATTAAAATATTCTGAAAAATAATACTGTCAGCCTAGCAGGAATTTTTATTCTAATCAACTAATCTGAACTGTAGGAAAGGTAACTACTGTTTTGTAGATCTCAGGTGGAGGTAAGTGAATTTTATCTAATTTTCCCTTAATGTATCTAACTCAGGAGAAAATCATGAATTTGCATGTATAATTTATACAATGGCTTTCATATGTAACATACACATAGTGGATTCCTTGAAAGTTTGCATAGCACAAAGTAATATAAATGTTTCTGGATGGTCTAAGTGGACTTATTTTTAATCCCTGCTTGGCACCAATGAACTGTTTGAATTCAGTCAGAGTACTTAACCTTTCTAGGACTCAGTTTCCTCAACTGCAAAATTAGAAAGTCATAACAGACAATCTCTGTATAATATATTCTCCTGTTCTGCAGGGAGATATACAACTTAATGCTAAATATGTATTTCTATTGTTGTGAAACTGGACAGTACTGAGTTGAATGTTTTTGTCATTCAACTGAACATTACAATATGAAAGAATCTCTAGATATATTGGGATTTATATTTCCAGAGAATTGTAATAATGCTTAATAAAAATGCTTAAAAAATAAATTTATACCTGAGAATCTTAAGTAACAAATTAATGTCTCTTTGAGTAAACATGAAGACCTCTACTAGTTTTAGATCTAGCACATCTATATGAAAGGAATTAAAGAAGGGAAGCTGTTTGGAATGATATTTAGGGAATTGGTCTGCAAGCTGTGTTTATACAGAAAGCACACTGCTTTTACTTAGATGTTTTTGGTATAATTTTGGTGATTTAAAGGAGATAGGGATGATTGGAACCACCCTGGACCTGTCACAAAGAACTCTTTTAATAAAGAATGTTTATATAACCCTTCTTTAAAACAAACAAACAAACAAACAAACAACAAAAACCAAATAGACCAGCAGGCAAAGAGATGCTTATGTACCTTTTGGTCATCTAGTTTTGTTTTTGTTTTTTGTTTTTTTTTTTTCACTGAGCTTGCCTAGAATTGAGTTGTATATAGGTGTCCTCAAAGCCAGGCAGGGCTATAAACCTCTGAAACTTTACAATAAGGAAGATGTAACTTATGTGTATCAACTTGTTCATTATCTTATATATTTTGTAGTTCTAGCATTTCATATTTTTATTTTACTTGTAGTAAGGATATTTAGAGAATGTGGAGAAGAGAGTGAATATGTTTAAATCATATTTTTCTCTCATTTATTCTGAAAAACAAGGACTAAAAATAACTGGAATCTTTTTAATAGGTCTTCTAATAGATTGTTCAAATTTGACTATATTCAGACCACTGTGTAGTTATATATTACTGGAAATTTCTTAGAAAATCACAGACACTTGTGGACCCATCCTTAGATGAATTATTTTATATCCAAAGATTCCTCTTTAGCTAGAAAAGTCTTTGTATCTTTACAAAATTTTGCCTGTAACTCCTGTTACTGATGATATTTTGACTTTCTAGCATGAATCATGAATGTTCATAATGGCATTTAGAATGGTGAATCCTTTCCAGAAGGTTTATAATTTACTTCGCTCAGATTCATCAGAGGAATCATTATCTATGGCAGCTATAGCCATATGAAATGTATTCCTTAAATAATAAGACTTGAAAGTCAAAATCACTCCTTGATCCCTGGGCTGCAGAATGGATGTTGTGTTAGCAGGCATGAAACCAACATCAATCTTCTTGTATATCTCCATCAGAGCTCTTGGGTGACTATGTCCATTGTCAGTGAGCGGTAGTATTTTGAAAGGAATCTTTTTTTCTGATTGGCAAGTCTTAACAGTGGCCTTAAAATATTCAGTAAGACATGCTATATACAATGCTGTCATTAGGCTTTGTTGTTACATTTATAGAACAGGCAGAGTCAATTTATTATAATTCTTAATGGCCTTAGGGTTTTCAGAATGGTAAATGAGCATTTGCTTCAACTCAAGGTCACCAGCTGCATTAGATCCTAGCAAGAGACTCAGCCTGCCCTTGGAAGTTTTGAAGCCAGGCATTGACTTCTCCTCTTTAGCTATGAAAGGCCCAGATGACATCTTCTTCCAAAGAAAGACTGCTTTGTTTACATGGAAGAGCTGTTGTTTAGTGTAGCTACTTTTATCAATTATCTTAGGTAGATTTTTTTTTTTGAGAGACATGGTCTTGCTCTATTACCCAGGCTGGAGTACAGTGGTGCAATCATAGGTCACTGTAGTCTTGATCTCCTGGGCTCAAGTGGTTCACCCAAGCAGCTAGTACTGTAGGTGAGCACCACCACGCCCAGGTATTAATTTTTTTTTTTTTTTTTTGTAGAGACAGGGTCTTTCTATGTCGCCCATGCTGGTCTCAAACTCTTGGCCTCAAGTGATCCTCAAGTGAGCCTTCCGATGTGCTTGGATTGTAGGCTTGAGCCACTGTACCTGGCCTATCTTTGCTAGATGTTTTCGATAACTTGCTACAGCTTCTACATCAGCACTTGCTGCTTCACCTTGCACTTTTATGTTATAGACATAATTGCTTTTCTTAAACCTCATGAACCAACTTCTGCTATCCTCCAACTTTTCTTCTGCGGCTACCTCACTTCTCTCAGATTTCACAGAATTGAAGAGAGTTAGGGCTTTGCTTTGGATTAGGTTACAGATCAAGGGAATGTCTTGTCTGGCTTGATTTTCTATTTAGACCACTAAAACTTTCTGCATATCAGTGATAAGATTGTTTTGCCTTATTATTTGTTTGTTTCCTGCTGTAACACTTTTAATTTCCTTCAGTAACTTTTGTTTTGCATTTACAACTTGGCTAACTGTTTCACACAAGGGGCCTGGCTTTCAGCCTATCTTGGCTTATGACCTGCTTTCCTCACTAAGTAATCATTTCTTGATTTTGATTTAAAATGAGAGACATGTAACTCTTCCTTTCACTTGAACACTTAGAGTCCATTGTAGGTTTATTAATTGGCCTTATTTCAATATTGTTGTGTCTCAGGGAACAGAGAGGCCCCAGAAGTGAGGAGTGGAAGAGATATGGGAGAACAGCTGGTTTGTGGAGCAGTCAGAACAATATACAACTTTTCTTGATTAAGTTTGCTGTCTTATATGAGCATGGTTCATGGCACCCCAAACAATTATAATAACTTCAAAGATCACTGATCACAGATCACCATAACAGATATAATAATAATAAAAGCATTTGAAATGTTTCAAGAATTGTCAAAATGTAACACAGAGACACAAAGTGATCACCTGCTGTTGGAAAAATGGTGCCCATAGACTTGCTCAATGCATGGTTGCCACAAATCTTCAAATTTGTAAAACATGCAGTATCTGTGAAGCACAGTAAAGCAGTATCTGTGAAGCACAGTAAAGCAAAGTGCAATAAAATAAGGTATGCCTATGCCTGGGTGTCGTCTTCTAGAGGAAGATGGCCAATAAACAATAAGTAAAATTTATATTAGGTAATTGTATTTTCTTTTTTTTTTCTCTTCTTCTTCTTCTTTCTTCTTTCTTTCTTTCTTTCTTTTTTTTTTTTTTTCTTTCCCTCCTCCTCCTCCTCCTCCTCCTCCTTCTTCTTCTTCTTCCTCTTCTTCTTTCTTCTTCTTCTTTCTTCTTCTTCTTTCTTCTTTCTTCTTCTTTCTCCTTCTTTCTTCTTTCTTCTTCTTCTTTCTTCTTTCTTCTTTCTTCTTCCATTGAGACAAGGCATTGTTCTGTTTCTCAGGCTAGAGTGTAGTGGCATGATCATAGCTCACTCCAGAATTGAACTCTTGGGCTCAGGCAATCCTCCTGCCTCAACTTCCTGAGTAGCTGGGACTATAGGTACTCATTACAATATCTGACAACTTTTAAATTTTTATTTCTGTGGAGACAGGGTCTTGCTATATTACCCAGGCTGGTCTCAAACTCCTGGGCTCAAGTGATCCTCCCGCCTTGACCTCCCAAAGCGTTAGGATTACAGGCATGAGCCACTGTACCTGGACCATTCTTCCCTATAATTTTCACAGATTAAATCTCCACATCAGAGGAAAACGTGAATATGGAAGAGATGGGGAGAAAGGGGAGAATTAGAGTGTAAAAACTGTGATTGACATTTAATATTTGTTTTATTCATTCAGAAAGTATGGAATACAGTGTTTGTCTTTCTGGGCCTGACTTATTTCACTTAGCATAATGTCCTCCAGGTCCATTCATATTCGTGTAAATGACAAGGTTTCCTTTTTTTTTAAGACCAAGCTGAATAGTATTCATATATATGTGTGTGTGTGTCTAAATATTCATATATATGTATGTCTAAGTATATATATAATTACACACACTCACACTCACACTCACTACGTTTGCTTTATCCATTCATCTATTCATGGATACTTAGGTTGATTCCATTTATTGGCTACTGTGAATAATGCTGAACATGGAAGTGCAGATATCTCTTTGACATACTGATTTAATTTTCTTTGGCTATGTCCCAGAAGTGAGATTCCTGGATCATATGCTAGTTATGTTTTTAATTTTTTGAGGAGCTTTCATACCATTTTTTATAATGGCTATACTAATTTATGTTCCCACCAACAGTGCATAAGGGTTCTCTTTTCTCCGCATCCTCACCAGCCCTTGTTTTCCTTTGTCTTTTTGATAACAGCCATTCTAACAAGTGTAAGATGATATCTCATTGTGGTTTTGATTGCATTTCCCTGACGATTAGTGATGTTGAACATTTTTTAATACATCTATTGGCCATTTGTATGTTTTCTTTTGAGAAATGTCTATTCAGGTTCTTCACCCATTTTGTTTTCTTCAACTTTCATTTTAAGTTCCGGGATACACGTGCAGGATGTACAGGTTTGTTACATAGGTTAATGTGTACCATGATGGTTTGCTGCATAGATCATCCCATCACCTAGATATTTAAGGCCAGCATCCCATTAGCTATTTTTCCTGATGTTCTCCCTACCCCCAACAGGCCTCAGTGTGAGTTGTTCCTGCCTGCATGTTCATGTGCTTTCATTGTTCAGCTACCATTTATAAGTGAATAAGTGAGAACATGTGGTGTGTGGTTTTCTGTTCCTGCATTAGTTTGCTGAGGATAATGGCTTCTAGCTCCATCCATGTCCCTGCAAAGGACATTATATTATTCTTTTTTATGGCTGCATAGGTATTCCATGGTGTATATGTACCACATTTTCTTTATCCAGTCTATCGTTGTTGCTTTACCCATTTTTAAAAATTATTTGTTTTCTTGCTATCAGGTTTTTTCTTTTTTTGAGTTTTTAAGTATATTTTGGATATTTTTCCTTGTCAGATGTAGGGTTTGCAAATGTTTTCTCCCATTCTGTAGATATTCTCTTTACTCTGTTGGTAGTTTCCTTTGCTGTGCACGATCTCATTTACATGTCGAATCTTTAAATACTTGAATTCATAGAAGCAGAGACTAGAACAGAGGTTGCCAAGAAATAGGGGTTTGGGAGAAATGTTGGCCAAAAAGTAAAAAGTTTCCCTTAGACAGGATAAATAAATTCTGGAGATCTATCATACAGCATGGTGACTACAGTTAGTAATAACGTATTGTATACTTGAATATTGTTAAGAGAGTAGATCTTCAGTGTTTTTACTATAAATAAGTATATAAGGTGATGGATATGTTAATTAGCTTGACTAATTTCACAACGTATACATATATCGGAACATCACATTGTAGACTGTAAATACAGATGGTCACTGATGATTATTTGACTTAGGACTTTTTCACTTTATGATGGTGCAAAAGTGATACACGCTCAGTAAACTCTTCATCTTATGATTGTACTATGTCTTGATAAAGCCATTTTAAGTTAAAAATGCTGTGTAAGCCAAAAATGCATATGCGACTTACTGTATTTCTAATTTACAGTGGGTTTATCAGCATGTAACCCCATCGTAAGCCAAGGAATGTCTGTATCTACAATTCTTAATTGTCAATTATACCTTAATAAAGTTGGAGGGAATTTCTGCTAAGAAAAATAAACAAAAGAAATAAAGCACACACACATGCACACGCACATCCACAAGAAGTGTGAAATGAAGAAAAACCACCCTAAATACCTGCAATATCTTGCTGCCTTATGCACAGGACACTTAGACACACACACACACACACACACAGAGTAACCTGAAGCCTTGATTCAGTCACCTGACAACCTAGTTCCATTGACTTCTCCTGGTTTTCTGTGGCCTTAACAGTTTGCTACCACAATACCTCACAGATGGCAAATCTATTGCTATGCTAAGCTGCATTTCTGCTGTCCGCAGTACAGCAGCAAATGAAGCACCTCACAAGGGAACCATTGAATTAAATGGTGCACACTGGACTGGCTGTGTTCTCTCCCATTTTGGAATGACTTCACCTTCTCAGTTACTAAGTGAAACAAAAGCTCCCTTCATCTGTGACTAGACTTTTGAAGAGGTTTTTGGGATTTATGATTCTTAGAGAGGGAAGACAGGAACAATGAAACACTACCAAATTTAAATTGCCACACTCGCTTGTATAACTGCTACTATTGATAGGATGGTTAATTGCCTGTGTGCTTCATTTTTAACTATTGGGCATAAGTGGAAACTGAAAAGTTGACAAAATTATAAAAAGGTTGAAAGAGAGCAAAAGGAAAGAATGAAGAAGAGATTGAAATTCAGCATGATTTGGTTTGAAATATCAAACTTTTTTGGTAAAACGATTGGAATATTTTTAAAATTTGTATTTTTTGAAAGTTTGTATACATTAACTCGTTATAAAAAATCTATCTGTAGACATTCGTTGTTGACCCTATTCCTCTAGCTTAGCTTAATGGTTTGGTAGCTAGGGAAGCCATTTTCCAGAACTGAAGAAAAAGATTTAAAGAGTGACAGTGTTAACAGTATATCTATAGATAACTCTAAAACATATATAGTTCATCTGTATAATTTGATTAGTGCATTGGGTTTGTGAGTTAATTTACTTGGAATGTACCTGAATAAGAAAGCACTAATTCCTGTCTTCCTAATGGAGAAAGAGAAATACATAGATATATATAAATATAGACAGAAATACATAGATGCCAAGGAATCCTCACGATTTTCTATCCTAGAACCCATCTGTGGCAACAATAGAACAACAGAACTGTGATTGAAGTGAAGGTCTCAGGGAGCTCAGAAAGACTGAAGCCTATTGATAAACTTTATTTAGTATCCAAAAACGCATTTCATATTTGTAGGAAATTGTTAAGTGTCAATAATAGTACATAAATATATGTACTAATATTTGTTAGTTCTAATATAACATACATGTACTAACATAAATATGTACTCTATTATGTAAATTTTTAATACCTAATGTTTATTTTGTTGGAATATTTCCTTAGTCACTAGAAATCCTAAAGAACATATTCATAGCATATTTTAATCTTTAATGACTTAAAAGTCAACGTGTCCAGTAAACAGATGAAAGCTATTATAAATACTTATTTTTATCTATAGAAATGAATCAATTGGCCAGGTGTGGTACTTCATGCCTGTAATCCCAGCACTTTGGGAGGCCGAGGCAGGTGGATCACCTGAGCTCAGGGGTTCAAGACCAGCCTGGTCAACATGATGAAACTCTGTCTCTACTAAAAATACAAAAATTAGCCAGGCATCATGGCAGGTACCTGTAATCCCAGATATTTGGGAGGCTGAGGCAGGAGATTCGCTTGAACCCAGGAGAGTTGCAGTGAGCAGAGATCGTGCTATTGTGCTCAGCCTGGGCAACAAGAGTGAAACTTCATCTCAAAAAACGATAAAATAAAATAACACATTAAAAAAAAGAAATGAAAGAATTAAGGTAGCATACTAAAGAAAAATAATATGAATGACATTTTATACATCTCAGTTTAGTAATATTTCTGTATATGATTACTTTCCATTTACTATTCCTAGCTAACTGGAAATGTTCTAGGATCGTTCTTCCTGGCAGTTTGGTAGTTGGATTGAAATGCTTATAAATTTGTTTTGCTCTATTGTAGATCATATGCATACTAAGATGCATTTTATTTGCATTGCTTGGCCTGCCATACAAATATTCAATGGTTTTAAACTTTTATGATTTGGATTTATTAAACCTGCCCTTGGATCTCACTGTGTCTTTCCTGAGACACAATCCCAAAGGGCAAACTCTTACCTCTCACATATGATCTCACCCCCTCTTTCCTAACAGATGTAGGATTGTGTAACATCTGTGTTTATTTCCTTTAACTTTTTAGAACCTTCCTCTTCTAGCTAAGATATTCTTTTATTTCTCTTTTCTATTCCAAACACAGCCCCTCTTTTTATAATTGTCTCCAATGGTGATGACTCACATTTATTGAAACTAGAATTTTTTATGGTTGCTGAAAGAGCGCAGAAGCAAAGTCACATGTACTAAAATTTAGTACAAGAGAACTCAAGTTTGGCGAGGCATTTGAGTACCTGCAAGGAGCATTTCTGCTCTTTGGACAGTTTATTAAGTAGTGTTATAAAGAGACCAAAATCAAAGAAAACCAGGCTACCCTAGGGATGCCATGTAGGATTTGCAGCTTAGTGAGATTGATCCTGTTATCACTCTGATTTGGTTATGTTTAGAAGGTAAAACTTGGCAATGTTTAGGAAACAGTTTATGGTCTGTGATATTGGGGTTGAATTATACTATCCTCCACCCTTCATTAAGAAAAGATTTTTTTTTTCCTTCATGGATGAAAACAAGTTAAAGCAATGTTAAATTGTTGAAATTTGACTCATTGACATTTGAATGGTTAAAGCCTTGAGGATTTTAGAAAAAAACACCATTCTTTTAACTACCTAACAGAATCCAGTAGAGAAGAATGGAATGTTTTTCCATAGTAGAAGGACTTCACAACTGCAGAATACAATGTTTGTTCCTACATATTGAATGCCCGAATTATAATAAATAGTAATAGAATAGTAAATGCCTATTTTTCCTTTTTAAAATACTTTATTTTGGAGAAAGGGTGTTGCTGTCTCCCAGACTGGAGTGCCAGCGGTGCCATCAGAGCTCACAGCAGCCTACTCCTGGGCTCAAGCAATGCTCCTGGCTCAGCCTCCCAAGTAGCTGGGATTACAGGTGCATGCCACTGTGCCTAGCTAATTTTTTATATATTTTTTGTAGAGACAGTCTCACTATGTTGCCCAGGCAGGTGTCAAACTCCTGGCCTCAACTGATCCTCCAGCCTCAGCCTTCCAAAGTGCCAGGATTACAGGTGTGAACCACTGTGCTCAGTCTAATAAATGCCTCTTTTTATTTTTAAGACAATACTTTCTATCTACTGAGTAGAATACTGCTTTCATATCTGCCACTGGAAAGAGAAAGGGAGGACTATTCTTCTTTAGGGGACAGTATACCACATTTAGGAATATTTCCAGCATTTTTTTCTTTGCTGACATAATTTTAGTACTCAGATGAATATCTCTCTTTTCTATAATTTAATGTTGTTTTGATGTGATCAGCTGGTTTTGAGCTGTCTAGCATTTATTGTGATTAGAAGTAAAGATGAACAAGGGAATTCTGTCTGTGAACCTGTAGCAGAAAAATATTCTGACTTAAACATTACTCCAGGAGGTATGAAAGCACATTACAGTGTGTAGAGAATAACTTAACCTTAAGAAAGGCTAACATCAACAGCTCTGTAAAGATGTGGTTACCACTGCCTATGGCTTTCATCGGTATATCTGTCCTCTCTCACCCCAGTCTCTGCACTCCAAGGTTAGAGGCTTGGGTCCTCATGCCTTGTTCTCTACATCAGGGCATGACATTATTTGAGAAGAACCCATTTTATAATGATTTAAGAAATATCCTTTGCTTTCTCTGGGATCTGATTCAAAATAATATATGAGAGTGACAATGGCAGTATAGATAAAGTAAGACTGGTAATGAATGGATAATTTTAAATGGGGAATGACTATTTGCCTTATTGGTGTATGTTTGAAAAAATCTGCAATAAAAAGTTAAAACAAAAGAATGTATAAACAAAAAATTGAGTCCAAAAAGTGAAAAAATAGTTAAGAGTCCTTTGTCTATATGTGGCATCCAATAAAGTATCTGCCATATGGCTCTGTGATGTTAAACCTGGAGATTCCTAGAATGCATTGATTAGAATCACCTGGGAGAGCAAATACATTTCTGGTTTTCCATACCTAGAGATTCTGATTCAGTAGATGGGAGGAGGGCAGCAGTTTCCCAGTGATTCTGACGTGCTGACAAGCTTGGGGGCCCCTGCCATTGTTAGTTGGCTGGTTTATGTTATGAAACTAATTTTGGCAAAAGATTTTGATGAAGATAGAAAATGGTAAAATTGATGGAATTCACCAATTTGGTGATATTGACAATGTTTCTTAAGCTAGGACTTTCTTTTTCTTTTTGATTTGTAGCCTATGATGTTGGTTTACTCGGAATGAGATTTAGTAAGAATTCACAGAATATTGAAGCTAAAATTTTACTTAGACATCCCTATCCTAGCTCTTTATTTTATGATAAAGAAGTTGAGACATAGAGAGAACATGGCACACAACTCAACATCTAAGTTTAGCAAATGTTTACTGGAAACCTGTAAGGAGCCAGGTACTGTATTTGGAGAGGCACTTGGGACACAGACAGAGCTGTAGCTCCTGACCTGGAGAAACTTAGCCATACTTTCTGACTTTCATTTCATTGTTTTTCCCATCATGCTGTGCTGCCTCCCTTCTCCTTTTCCCTCTAACTTTAAATAATAAGCTGATTTAACTTCAAAGAGAACATTTCAATTTTAATTCCTAGTATTTAGGATCTCTCTTCATAACTTAAAAAAATTGACACTAATCCTAGAAATAACTTCTGTTTACCACTAAGGAAAGATAGTTATTCTCCATTATATGAATGGCTTCAACATACTTTAGGGTTCTGGGGTTCCCCCAGCATCAGCATCTGAAAAAGAAAGATGTCTTAGAGTAGCAGGAGAAATATGGAATACATGAGCTATTCATTCCTGCCTGACATGAACTGGCCTCTAGAGGATGAGCTGGGCATTTGGTATCAAGTTTAGAGAAATCTGACAGCAAAATTTCACTTCCTTGGGATTCACAGGACCGTAGAGTATTACCAACGAGAGAGGCACTCGAAGAAGGTGAAGGTTCAGTTGATTATTTTTTAACTTAGGCTTGGCTGTAGAACATAACTCTTTTTCATATGACTTTTTCATTTCCTGAAATTCTCCTAACAACAAAACCAGAGGCTTAGTATCCAAAGGGAATGGAGTAAACACTGCGGGCAAGCAGGAGCACGTTAGAAATTTCTACCTATTCTTTATTAGGTAGGGATTTAGTAGTCATCTTAAATGGCATTAATGGTTTTAATACCCACACTTCTGCATGTGGTCTTTCTCTTGGTTCATTTTTTAGGTATCCCAGTGATTCTTAACATGTAAAGGAATTACTGTAATGCAAGGTTGTATATACATATCTGTATATGAACTTTAGAAGAGTTTAAAAGGATTTTCTTAATGTTAATTCTGTAGCATTTGGCTACAGGTGATGTTACAACCCATTCTCAATGTAAGATGTGAGTACTGTAATGATGCACTTGTCCCACTGTAACTAAGTAGCTGGATATGTTACATTGGAAAAGGGAGAATGAATGATTGAAAATAGATTTTTCTTCAAGAGGAAAAGAATCATTGTTTACTAGTTTCTAAATATCCTTCAAAATGAGAAGAGGCTAAAGACATATTAGCTAAGTGTATAAACAGAAGTTGTCTACCAATATTCTTTATTTTCAAAGGACATAGTGGTTCTTTTTTCTAAGAGTAGATAGTGCAAACTATTTAAATGTAGACAATTTCCTGGAACTTTGAAAAAAAGAAAATGACTGGGCAGAGCTTCTTATTTGACGTCATTTGGGTTTAATTTCAAGTGTACTGGCCCAAGTATAGACAACCCACAGACACACTCCTTCATATACTCTTGACAGAGTTCCTCAGATATTGCTTTATTTTGTTAACCTATACATTATAGTTCAAATATACTGTGGTTCTTTTAGAGAAAATGCATTAGTTCTATTTATAAAAACAGTAAAAGGAGAGTGATATCCTACTGGAAATCAAAGAGAATATTTTATTTATGAAAAGCTAAAATGGAATTCTTAAAAAGACAATAGGCAACTTTTATAAAATGACAATTAGAAGTTAAGGTAGATGTATTTTAAATTTTGGCATATGTAATAACAATAAAACCCCAAAAGTTAGGCATTAAACTATTCACTTTGTAGCTAACAAAACATTTTTATGAATTTAAATAAAGAGTAAAATTTGGAACAATTACTAAAATAACTCCAAATGGAATGCACTGAGAGCTTATACTGTTATCACTATTTTCTCAAAATCTATAATTATCAATTTTGTCCTGCTGGAAATATAGCCTACCCCCCTTTGCTTAATCTCCTGTCATTGTGAAGCTTCAATGCATATGACAACAGAATTGACATCAGGAGTCCCAAGAAGTCCAGAACTGCTGTGACAGGTCAGTTTCAGTTTTCAATAAGGAATGCAATTTCTTTCACACTGTGCAAGCAGAGCTAGAATGTACGATATCTGAAGGAACCAAGGTCTGAATGGGCAAAACTTGAGAACCGGATTCTAGTTATGATTGTTACAGAATAGCTGGGTCACTTCAGGCATTTAATGTCTACGTGACCCAGTTCTCCTTGTAAGACGTTATCAATATTACCTCCTTTACTACCTCATAAAGTTCTTGTGAGAATAAAATGTGATACTAGATGTGAAAAGGGAAGTACCAGACAAATATGAATTGAGATTTTTTTTCTCAACTCACTGCTTTATTTGATATTTCCATCCTACTTGTTTCCATATTTTTCAAATCAAAGTCCTTTCAGTTGTATCTTCATTGCTAATACGCAGGTCAGGGAATGGATGGAAATCAATGTGATGCTAAAGAAAGGTCAGGACAGAAGGATCTCATGTGAATAGCTGGCTAGATAGAAAAGGTCAATGCAAATCTTTAATTTTTTTAAAAAATATTTTTCCTCTGCATTTATTTTTAGAGAGAGTATTGCACAGATCTCTAGGCTACTGGGAGAACCCCAAGTGTTGCAGATACTTATTCAGGATATAAGTACAGTCAACAGATTCTTGTGATGTTACATTTCTAGAATAATCCAACAAACTTTTGAGTTAGTACTCAACAGAGAGAGAGCAAATGAGCGAATGAGCGCTATCCTTGGATTTTTTTTGGCATAAATACAAATGGATTTACTAATGGCTTAAATTTTGTCAGATGCCAAAGATGCAACTACATTCTTGCTATTAATATTTCATTACTCACTAACAGCTTTTTGCATATGAATAGAAATATCTAGGCTTATGAAGTGATGCAAAAACAGTTCCTTTTGTTGATGTTAGGATGATGTTAGGATGGAATATTGTTTTTATTAATAACTTGTTGACTTTTATATGTTGAATCTGCACTAAAATACCTCAACATGCTAATTCCAATAGTCCATGGCTTCATGGTATGAAAAACGTTCTTCTGCTATTGCTTTATGGTTCCGTGGAATTTTCCTAAATTCAGGAGTTCACTTTTGTGTTTTGTCCAATAAGTAAGACCTTCTCTCTGGATCATTCCTTCCCCTCCCTACGGAGAGATTTGCATAGTCTGAAGGAATAGCTATTCTGATAAACTCTTCTTGAAGTTTGTTAAACAATTTTAGCATTTTGCTTATAGTTTATGGTAAATAAGTACCTTAGTTGTATCATATTTGCTTCTCTGAGACTACACCATTTTATAGTAAAAAACAAATCCTTGATATGTACCATATTATATTAGGTGTGTTCTTAATAATCTTTCAAAATTGCCAATCAGAAAATGACTAAATGACTCCAGGGAGTACTAGTTGTGTGTCCTCGGGAAATAAAACAATCCTTTCTGTGATTCTGTTCCATTATGGGTAAAAGGGGGATAACAGTAGTACCTCAAAGATTTGCTATGAAGATTCAAGAAGTTCTTTATATTGTACATGCTGAAAATAGTGGCTGCATGTGTAAGCACCTGGTAACAATTAGCTGTCATTGTTATTATTATCAACTGTGAAGACAGAGCATTGTCATACTATTATTGTAAAAAAAAAATGGATGATGGAGCTGTATGTGTATTTACTTAAATACTTACACTGGTGAGTATTTTGTAAAGTGAATCCTTGTATTTAACCTGTCTACCTATCATAAAAAAAGACACAAAATATGGATAGATCAATTCTTTACTTGAATGTTTACATTATTTGAAGTCTGTATAATTCTTGCGAGATACATAATGGAAACAAAAGACTATTTAATAATTAATAGCATGACAAATATTATAAATAATACCAAAGAATCATTTATATTCTTCTTCCTTTATTGTGATTGAGTTGGCTGTCTTAGCAGATGTTTTTGGTTGCCTCTCTGACAACCATCTTTCTGCTGCTGTTACTTGGTAACAGACTTCTAATTCTATTCAGGTAGCTGCTTTCCCACCATTGCCTCAGGGTTAGATTCTGATAGATCTTATCCTGTTTAGTGCAATCTCCTATTCTCTGGGTCCATAATTGGTTTAACCAAGGGCATGTTATACAGCTCTAACTAATGAGACCTGAGGGAAAGTCTGCTGAAGGGATTCAGATAAATGTTTGATTGGTTCAAAATGGAAAAGGCCTCATTTTCTGCTCCTGGACACTTGCAAGGATAGGATGCTGGGAACTGTTGCAGACATCTTGTGATCACTAAGTCTCAAACTTCAAGACAAAATTGATACATGAAGTTGGTAAAAGAGTGAGATGAAGGAAAGATTCTCCTGGAAGATGGTGCTTAGGCAATCAATTAACCAACCTTGGAACTGTCAACCTCTTGGATTATTTTATAAGACAATCAATTCCTACTGGTATAATTCAGTTGTGTCAGGATTTTCTGATACAGCTAAAATAGACATCTTCAATGATAATGTTATTGTATATTTTTGTTTTCTTATATCCTTCAGAGAATTATGCAAATGGAAAAATAAGTAATTTATAACTGCAGGATTCTGTAGATACGTAACATTTTATACAGAATATTTTTCAAAACATAGCAGCATTTGACATCTCTTTCTCAAAGAGAAATAGAACCACTTCACACAGTGTTAGTAATACTTTGAAAATATTTTTTAACTTTCAAAATTTAAGAAAGACATACATAGAGTAAACTGCATCAATCTTAGTTGACACTCAATGAGTTTTTATAAAGAGAACACATCAATGTAAATCACCATCCAGATCAACATGGAGAACATTACTAGCTTCCCAGATGTCTTCCTTGTGCTTCATTCAGTCAACACCATTCCCTCAAGGGTAACCACATTTCTAACACCATAGATAAATATTTCTGTTTTTGAATGTTATGTTTGGATCATGTAACATGCACCCTTTTGTGTCTGGTTTTTTTTTGCTTAACAGTTTGAAATATGAGATTCATGTATATTTTGCATAGCAATAGTAGTTTATTTCATTTCTCTATAGTATTGTTTTATATGAATATTCCAGTTTATCCACTTTATTATGATGAACACTTAGATTTTTGGCTACTACAAATGATGCAGGTATGAACATTTTGATACATGTCTTCGATTGTATACATATTTATACATTTCTGTTGAGTAAATGCATAGGTGTGGGATTGATGAATCATAGGGTGGGCAAATACTACTTTTTAGTAGATATTGTCAGAATTTTCTAAACTGATTGTGTTGATATAAACTTCTACCAGCCGTATATGAGTGCAAAATTTGCTCCACACGCTTGCCAACCATGAAATTGTCAATTTTAATTTTAGCCTACCTGATGTGCAGTGCTATCTCATTTTAGTGTCTATTTTCATTTCTCTGATAACTAATGAGGGTGAACACCATTTTATATGTTTACTGGTCATTTGGGCATCCTTTTTTTGAAATTAATATTTAAGTCTTTTGACTGTTTTTTAAAATGACTTTTTTCTTATTGACTTATAGGAATTCATTATATATTGGGGATGTAAGTTATTTATCAAACGTAGGTATTGAAATATCTTTTCCTCTATGCAGCTTGCCTTTTCACTCTGTTAATGATATCTGTAGAAGAAAAGGTTTTGGTTTAGTGAAGTCCAATTTATTGGCCTTTTCCTTTATAATTATAGTTTTTGTGTTGTGACTAAGAAATCTTTGCCTACTCTAAGGTTATAAATAAAGTCTTCTCTATTACCTTTAGAAGATTTATTATTTCTTTCATTCATTTGGAATTGATTTTTAATTAGGTGTGAGGTAGGGGTAAAAGCACATTTATTTCTGTATAAATTCTGTTGATTCCAGTGTTTTATGAAGCAGCTTTCCCATAAATCTGATGACTATATACATCTCTCTCTCTATATATTTATTATTGTATTTATTGTATATAATAAAAATCATATAAATATATGAGCTGTGCTGTTTCATTTATCTATTTTTCATCCTTGTATCAATACATCACAGTAGTAGTCATATGTTCTGTAAATTCTGCAACTTTGTTCTTTCTTCAAAATTGTTTTTATTATTCTTTGAACTTTGCATTTCTATACATACTTTTAAAGGAGTTTGTTAATTTATTCCAGAAATAAGCCTGCTGGAATTTTGATTGGATTTAATTGCATTTAATCTGTAGAATGACATCTTTACAATGATGCATATGGAGAGAATTGACATCTTTACAATATAAAATCTCCTAAGCCATCAACATTTATTTTGATTTCCTTTATTTTCTCTCAGTGATGTCCTCAGATTTTCTGTTAAAGGTCCTACACATATTTTATCATGTTAAATTTATTCCTAAGTTAGCTTGCTTGCCTTCCTTCTTTCCTTCCTTCTTTCCTTCCTTCCTTCCTTCCTTCCTTCCTTCCTTCCTTCCTTCCTTCCTTCCTTCCTTCCTTCCTTCCTTCTTTCTTTCTTTCTTTCTTTCTTTCTTTCTTTCTTTCTTTCTTTCTTTCTTTCTTTCTTTCTTTCTCTTTCTTTCTCTCTTTCTTTCTTTCTCTCTCTTTCTCTCTTTCTTTCTCTCTCCCTTTCTCACCTTCTCTCACCTTCTCTCCTTCTCTCCTTCTCTCTTTCTCTCTTTCTTTCTCTCTTTCTTTTTTTCTTTCTTTTCTTTCTACAGGGTCTTGCTCTTTGCCCAGCCTGGAGTGCAGTGGTGCAGCTGTAGCTTACTATAACCTCAAACTCTTGGCCTCAAGTGATTCTCCTGCCTCAGGCTTCCAAGTACCTGGGACTACAGGCTTGCACCACCATGCCTGGCCAGTTTCAAAATTTATTTTATACAGATGGAGTCTTACTATGTTGCCCAGGCTGGTTTCAAACTTCTAGCCTCAAGCAATCCTCCCACCTTGGCCTCCCAAAGTGCTAGAATTATAGGTATCAGCCACCATGCCTAGCTATTTCTAATTTTTTAAATGTTTTAATGCTATAGTAATATCTTTAAAATTTTAATATTCTACCTGCCTGTGGTTAGTATACAAAAATAAAATTGATTAGTAGTTCTAATAGTTTCTTTGTGATTCTCTTAGGGTTTCTATTTGCAGATGTTTGTCATCACTGAATAATAACATGTTTATTTCTTCCTTTCCAATTCTCACACCTTCAATTTGTTTTTCTTTCTGATTGCATTGGTTACGAATTTCAGTACAATATGAATAGAAGTGTTGATACAAAGATAACAGGCATTTTTGTTCCTATTTCCTTGGGAAAGCTTTCAATATTTCAACATTAATTATGATGCTTGCTGAAGGTTTTTGTAGATAATCCTTATTATATTAAGAAAGGTCCCTTTTCTTCCTCATTTGCTAAGCTTTTGTCATGAAGTGGTTGAATTTTATCAAATGCATTTTCTATATTTGGTGCACTGCTAGGATGATCATATACTTTTTCTAATATATTCTGTTAATGTGCTGAACTATACCGAATGGTTTCTTAATGTTAAACTGACTTTGTATTTCTGGAATGAACCCAAGTTTATTATAATAGATTATCATTTTATATGCAGCTGGGTTCATTTTTCTTCACATACGTGCAGCTTAGAAATCAGAAATGCCTTTGGGAAAAGTTCTTGCATAATGTTAGCTTACTTCTTTTTAGTTTTTGTGCTTTTAGATATTAGTCTCTCAAGTTTTGCCCGTCTTCGTGTCACCAAACTCCAGATTTTGTCTCCCCAGGTCAGTCACACTGATGTAAGCTCTAGGCCAGCCCTATGTCTTCAAGGGAAAAAAAATCTGTGGTGAGTAGAGGGCTCACCTCAGTGAGGTTTTCTTCTTTCAGGATCTTGGATCCTCAAGTTCTGGTTGCTTTGGTTGCTCTCCCAAGCCTTCGAACAATTAGAGGTTTTGTTTGTTTGTTTTATTTTGTACAGATCTTTGAGTTAGTTTCAGCAAGACGGTTGATTTGAAACAAGTTATACCTGTTAAAGGCCATTAATGACCAGAAGTAGGGGTTCCAAAATGTTCCAATGTAAAAATGCTCATAAGCAGGTGCACACATTTTGGGAGGATAGTCGCGAAATAAATATTCCTGTACTCTATCAAATGTATATGTTAAACAGAAACATTCCAGTCAGAGGAAGACTTTAGATAACTATGTCTAGTATGTTCATGAAGTTAAATACAGCTTAAAATTTCAACAGAGAACTAGAAACCAGTAAAAGAATCAAATGGGTAGTGTAGAAGAGAAAAATACAATAACTCAATTATCGAGAACCCCATGTTTAGATGTAAGAGCAGATGAGCTAGCTGGAGGAAGAAAGTTAGTGAATTGGAATTTAGGTCAGAAGAAACTATTGATTAGGAAGTTTAGAGAAACAGAAAGATAGACTATGTAGAAAAGAGCTTAGAAAACAGAACAGAGTGAGAAATTACAACCTATGTGTTACCGAGGTCCTAGAGGAAGAGACGAGAATGAAACAAAAATATTTGAAGAAATGATGGCTGATAATACTGGTGAGAGAAATCAAGCCACAGATGTAGGAAGTACTATCAACTCCAAGGAGGATAAAAATGAAAACCAAAACTATACATATAATAGTATAATGGGTGAAAACCAAATACAAAGTTTTTAAAAACAGACAAATGTTACAGGGGCTACAATAAGACTGAAAGTTGACTTTCTGTTAGATAGGATGGAAGAAGGCAGAAGGCAGTGTAATGACATCTTCAAAATCCCAAAAGAAAATAAGTGCTAGCTTTTAATGTTATATCTTTCATAAATGAATTTGAAATAAACTCATTTTCAGATAAGTAAAGACAAATGTATCATCCTCAGAGCAGCACTAAAGAAAATATTAATGGGTATTCTTCAGGCAGAGGAAAATATTTCTAAATGACAGTCTGGAGATACAGGAAAGAATGAAGGGGAATACAAATATTGAATGTGGGTAAATGTAAATGAATATTGTACAAATCAGTAAGAATAGTGTGTTAAAATATGCTAGAATGTAAATTGGAAGGGAAGTTGACTGTGTATTTTAATGCCTATGCATTATCTGGGAAGATAATTTATATTAGATTTTGGTAAGCCAAAGATGTATATTGTACTCTCTTGGGACACATCTAAAGTAATAGTAAAAGGATAAATAACTATGAATCTAATAGATAAGAAAAATGAAATAATAAATAATGGATCCAAAAAAGGGAATCCAGGAGAGAAAAAGAACAAATATATATGTTTTAAAAGATCTACTTTTATTGCAGTGGGAGTGCCCATCACAGTATCTGGGTCACTTTATTGCCAGCAGTGGAAAATCCTTTATTATCTTTTTTTGGTATAAGCAAATCATTCATCTCTCCTTCACCTTCATAAACTATTATTTTTTAAGGATTTTTACACTCTTATTTATTCTGCATTTTAGCCTGATGTCTGTCACTCTTAAAGGTCTGTGCCAATCTTTTTCAGTGTTTATTTAAAGTTAAGTCTATCTTTCATATGTATTCTGAAAAAAAAAAAAAAAAAAACAGGAGCAAATGAAAACCTAAGAATATGAAAGACTCACTTTCTGGTTCCACCTCACCACCCTCTTCCCCGCCCCAGCAAATGCCTCCATTTTTCTCTCTCTATAACTGGTTGGGATTAATTGAGAGAGTTCCTGGTAATCCTTGCTCTTATTTTCTGTTCTTGCATCTTTGGTGGTACAAATATACTATACCTATACCTTCATATCTTCTTAAAATCTAACATACACACTTGCCTGGTAATTATTTATTTTGTTCCTTGGTTATTTAACCCTCTAAAAGAGCATGCTGAATTAATCACCAAGTTCTTATTTCTTCCACTTCAATTTAATCATTAAGACCTGAAGTATGTGTGCTATCTCTGGCTCTTTAAATACTGAAAGGAACTATCAGTAGGTTTTTTTTTTTTCAGTCCTAGATGCTAGCACTGACTCTCTATGTCTGTTGATAATTCCTGCTGCCTTACATCATTCCCCCTTCAAGCCTTGTTCCGCATTCTTGTTTCTGCAGCTCTGTAGGCTCTTGCCTTCTTACCTTGGATCCCAGTACCTATTATGCTTGTTCTTTAATAACCCGCAGAGATGTGTGTTTCTGACTGAGCATCTTTTCAACTCTTATTTTTAACAACTCTATTACTGTTTTTATAAGAAAAGCAATTTAGCCTTATTGTACAATTTTGGAAGACACAGAAAATCACAACAAAGAAAATAAAAATCACATGAAGCTTACCATCCTGAGAGAATCACTTAAAATATTGGTATATATGCTTGGGAAAAAATGTAATCCTTCCTGTTATTTCAGACAATTATTTTCATTGTCTCTGGAGTCTGTCCTTTTTTACTGATGGCATACAGGAACAGAGATTAGTACCTTTTTTCCTCAGGCTTTGATACATATAAATTATAATGCAAGAATGAGGACTAAGTTCTTTTTTTTTTTTTTAAATAACTCATATTCTCTGTCCCAGGCTCATGATTTTGCGTACTTCTTGGTTTTAATTCTGTCACAGAAGCTTAACGTTTATGGTTAGGAGATGTTCCTATTGGCATTGTCAGCAGGTGGGGAGTGTGCTGGTGATAAGTGGGTCTCCAGCTTTTTTCACCTAAGGAAAGAGTTGCATCTTCTTAGGTTTTCTGAAAGATAAGACACTCATCAAGTAAAATATCAATGAAAATCTCTGATTTGAGTAAAATGAGACTGATTAGATTACTAGCGAACTTCCTAGTGAGATTTAGATCTTGGTCATATGGAGATGTGCTTAAGATGTCTTTGTAGCCCCTTTTAGTCTGCTCAAGTATTAGAAATGAATGTCATTTGCCTCTTTAAGCCATTGCTAAATATCCAGAATTTCCCAAATTAAATGTTCAGGGATTTTCAGAGGTAAAGGAAACTAGGACTCTCTTGCTTCTAAGTTTTGACTTAATAGGAGGAGGAAGAAAGTAAGCCGATGACTGAAATCTGATAAGTTTCCTGATTCATTTAATTTTGTTCAACCCATTTAAAACAGAATATAAAAGATCTTGGATCTCCTACACTAACTGGGAACCACTTGTCACTTTTTGCTTTCATTAGTGTCTGAATTTCCATTATTGCTCTGTGCTTAGCATTCTTCTCAGAAGAGACGTTCCTCAGGACTCACTGCTTTAAAGGTTCAACTAGCTGAAAACATTTTTCATATTGTACAGCATTGAATTCAAAAAGGATCTCACAATATTAAGATTGAAATAATTCACTGGCAGTATTTTGCTGGCGGTTTATTTTGCTATGGGGCTAAAGATTATAGTTAGAAATCATTATCTTGATTTTAAAATTCAATTTTTTAATTTATAAAATACATATTTATGGTGTACAATATGATGTTTTGATATATTTATACATTGTGAAATGGCTAAATCTAGCTCATTAGCATATATATTACCTCACATAACCATTTTTTGTGGTGAGAACACTTAAAATCTACTCTCTTAGCAATGTTCAAGTATATGGTATGCTATTAACTACAGTCACCATGATATGTAATAGATCTCTTGAATTTATTTATCTTGAGTTTTTTTAAAAAAGAGATTTTAGAATCTAAGGCCCTATCTGCATTAGTGCTAATTCATTCATGGATAAAACATTCTAAATGTTTGATATTAAAAACACGGAAGTCTAAACATGATGCATTTGCACCATCATGAAGCATAGAAATGTGAGCCTTATTCACAGTTATTATATTCAAGTAATGCAGCTGTATTTTCTGAAATGAATGCTATTTGCTGTACTTGGCCCTGACTTGAGATGGAAGCTAGTGTTCTATATGTTAGTTTGGGCTGCTGTGATAAAATACCATAGACTGGGTAGCTTATAAACAACAGAAATTTATTTCTCACGGTTCTGGAGCCTGTAAGTCCAGTATCAAGGTGCCAGCAGATTTTCTGGTGAGGGCCTGCTTTTCATAAAAAGTGACTTCTCACTCCATCTTCAAATGGTGGAGGAAGCAAGGCCACTCTCTGGGATCTCTTTTATAAGGGCACTAATACCATTAATGAGGGCTCTGCCTTTATGACTTAATCACCTCCCGAAGATCTCACCTCCTAATACTATCACCATGGGGGCCAGAATCTTAATACATGAATTTGAAGGGCCACAGGCATTCAGACCACAGCAGTTCATTTGCCAAGTAACTAAAGTGGACAGATTCCATCTGTTCCATATTGCCCAGCAGAACATCTAATCTGTTCCCTCAGTGGTCCTGTCCGGCAACATTTGGCAACTAGAGACAAAGGGACCCTCCTGCTGGTTCACCAGTGGGAGCTCTACTAAGCCTCTCTCTGACGGAGGCTCTTCTGTTGCCCATCTTACCCCTTGGCAAGGCTCTTGACAAGATATCTGACTTCTATCATAGAACAAAAGTTAACAGTCTTTGCAGTACTTGGATCTCTTGTGAAATCAGTCAATAAGAATACCCCATAGGGATTCTAAACCTAAGTCTGAAAGATACCCATATTTCTATTAATCTTATAAGGTACTCATTTATATTTTTATAAATTTAAACATAATCCAGATTAATATTAAAATATTGCAAGGAAAGAAGTAAAGGATTTGCCGATTAAGCATGGAGAGATACCAGCTCTATTCTCATATCCTAGTAGTTTGTGGTTATTAATGATGCAAATGTACTGTTGATGCTATAAATCAGCTTGTTTTTTGATGTTTTTTATTAGCTATTGTTCTCTGGCAAAAATTGTAATTTGCTGGCTAATATTGACTTTCACCATAGTTTTCACATCAGCTGTAGAAGATGTCTTAATAAGCGCTTTTCTGATTTTATAGGAAGGGAAACCGAAGAAGAAATTGCCCAAATAACTGATATAACTGGTCCTATCCCGGAAAGCCTCCAGATGAGGTCTAGGATCATAATCCATTTTAGTGATGCTTCAGCATTAGGCAGAAGACGTTTGGATTGAAGGTAGGGAAGAGCAAGTGATAAGAGCTCTAGAAAAATGTTGGATTACAATCTCTGTGAGCAGTATATCCTGCTTCTTGAGCATAAGGAGCAGAAGGCACCAAAGATAATAGGAAACTATTTTAAATATATAATAGCATATCTAGACCTCAAGCCTGGAGCTGAGCCACTGATCTAAGTCACTCCTCAATGGACTTAGCAAGGCTGCTCTTATGTATCTCATATATAATGAGAATTTCCTTTCTACTAAATTATCTGTAATAAAAGAGTATCAAATAGCCACATGTTAGGTTCTTATTGAAGTTCTCGTGTTTCTGGGTGCTCTCAATTATTTTGAACAAAGAAGTATTTTGCTGGGAAGACAAAAACAACTGGACATTACTTCGTTTGATTCTAGTTTTAATGTGCATTAAGTCATCTGACAATAAAACTCACCTCCTTTACCCTCGCAAAAGGGGAAACACTGTAACATACTTAGGAATTACTCCTAGTACCTCAAAAGTACAAGTGTCCATTAACAAACATTTTTATCTTATACCTGAATGAATTCATAATTTAAAAAATATTTTTAAAAAGATGGAAGCAAGCAGACAGGACAACATATTGAGCATCCTTAGGTGCACATTAAACTTCACCAACTCTTCCCAGGCGCATATATTCCTTATAGATCTCCTGGGTCTTTTTCTAAGGTATTCTTCCCATAGGACATTTAGGTAAGAGATTAAACTGAAGTACCATTTATGATATAAGTTATTGTGTTTATGAAGGCAAGATTGAGTTCATTTTTGTTTTGTTTCCTACAAAGCGTTCTCATTGAGAAAACTTTTGCAAAAATGAAGAAAATATGTCAACATTTTGAGTTTAGAACCTGAACCTAGTTACTTCAACAATTGATGAAAGATCTAAATTTTGCTTTCTGCTATCCTCCAATATACCTGACACAGAAATGAAAAGCCCTGAAGCATTGGATTAAGACAACAAAAGTGGAGTCAGATGTATCCGAGTTCATATCCTGGCTTGATTTTTTCTTTTTTTTTTTAACCAGTTGTGTAACCTTGGAAAAGTTACCTTATCTCCATGAGTACCAGTGGCCTCATCTTTAAAATAGTAATTTTTATAATTTCCACTTCATGGGATTGCATTGAGGATTAATTGAGGTGTTTGCAAAGTACCAAGCATAGTACCTGCATTAGTTCTCTTATGATGTTACGGTTCTGTAGGTTAGAAGTTGGATACAAGTCTCACTGAGCTGGGGTTCAGCCAGGCTGCATTCCTAGTTTCGAGACTCTAGGGGAGAAGTGGTTTCCCTGTCTAATCTAACTTCTGGAGACCTCCCATATTCTCTGGCTCATGTCCCCTTTCTCTGTCTTCAAAGTCAGCAAGTGCCATCTCTCTGATCCATCTTTTGTACTCACATCTCTTTCTGACCACAGCCACAAGAGGTTCTCTACTTCTAAGGACACATGTGATTAGCTCGGAATCCAGGATAATCTCTACATCTCGAGGCCCTTGATTTAGTTATATCTGTCAAGTCTTTTTTACCATGTAAGGCAGCATATTCACAGGTTCCAGAGATTAGGATGTGGCCATCTTTGGGGGGCCTACCACCATGCCTAATGCTTTATGGTAAGTCTAACATCATCATTATACAAGCTATTTTCATCATCACCATTCTATTTGACATATGTTAGGAGCTCAAAAATACTTGGTGTGTATTTTTTAAATAAATGACTACCTAGAAAATTGGAAGAGACTCTTTATAGGGTATATAGATAATGGCATAGGCCATTTATTTTAATCATTCATTCATTCCTATGATGTTTTCCCAATATTTTAATGTATCTTTACATAGCATTTTGAACTTTTCAGAAGAATTACAGCATTTTGAAACTTAAAGTAAGTTGATCCAGTTATCATTTTATAGTTGGAGAAGCTACAGAATAAGCAAGTTGAATTACCTGATCACAGCCATACAATCTGTTAGAGATCATGTCAGTGTAAGAAGCTGATCATTATTCTACTCCATCATGTTGCCTCCACCATCACCAATATTAATACCCAGCCTTTCTGTGGGCCCTACTAGGCTAAAGTCTTTGGTGAAAATGTCTGTTGGAAGCCCTTGGTTCCTCCTGTGTTATGTGCATGGCCTCTTCCTCCACATTTCTGGGCTATCATGTAGGGATCTGGGCCTGTGCTCACCTGAAACCTGCCAAAGAGTTAATGCAGCTCTCTGAATTATCTTATCTCTGACTGCTTTGTTCTTCAAAATTGTGATGTATGATCGGTAGGTTATATAGGTTTTCATGTTTCAGTGATTTCAGACAGAGGTTTTAAGCCAACTCCTGAAAATTTTGGGTATGAGGCCTTTAGGGGTATATCTGTTGCTTTTCTGAATACTTTTTAATATCTAAGACACAAATGCATACAGACAATAGAAAACTTTAAAGGCTATTCGTACTGTTACTACAAGCATTACCCAGAAATGAAATTTTAGGAAGACCATTTTATACACACACACACACACACACACACACATACGCACACACATACACATAACTGGGGGAAAAACCCACAAATTTATATCTCCATCAATAAGTATTATAATTTTCCATAAACAAGTTACAATATTAATAGCACTAAGAAGCTACAAATAGTACACTGGTGTCAAAAGTTAACAGGATAGGGAGAAGTAATACTAACAGCCCTACCTGGCATTCTACAATGTCAGGAAATAGAAACTGAACACTTATCTCCCCCAGTGAAGCCAAAAGCAGATTGTTAGTGAAACACACAAATAATGAATTTGTAGTATCCTCCAAATGGGCAAAGACTTCATGTCTAAAACACCAAAAGCAACGGCAGCAAAAGCCAAAATTGACAAATGGGATCTCATTAAACTAAAGAGCTTCTGCACAGC